>NW_027660989.1:67500-192500 GCF_963280865.1 Gymnoscopelus braueri | reverse complement strand
AGGACCTCGTCACTGATGCGATGTTTGCCGAGAACGTCAGTTGATCGTCCAGGGTCACACCCAGATTCTTCGCAGTCCGAGTTGAGGTCACCACAGCATTATCAATGGTGATGGCCATGTCTCGGTGCGGACAGCCCTTCCCCGGGAGGAACATCAGCTCGGTCTTGTCCAGGTTGAGCTTCAGGTGGTTTGTCGACATCCACTCCGAGATGTCAGCCAGACAAGCAGCAATGCGTGTCTCCACCTGGGTATCAGAGGGGGGGAATGAGAGGATTAGCTGGGTGTCATCGGCATAACAGTGGTAGGAAAAGCCATGGGAGTGGATGACAGCACCCAGAGATGTAGTGTAGAGAGAGAAAAGAAGAGGACCCAGAACCGAGCCTTGGGGAACCCCAGTTGTGAGCCTGTGTGGTTCTGACACAGACCCTCTCAGCATCACCTGGTAGGAGCGACCCGTCAGGTAGGATGCAAACAGGGAGAGTGCAGAGCCTGAGACACCCATCCCCTCGAGGGTGGAGAGGAGGATCTGATGGTTCACCGTGTCGAACGCTGCAGACAGGTCCAGGAGTATCAGAACGGAGGAGAGAGAGTTCGCTCTAGCGGCATGGAGCGACTCCGTCACTGCCAGGAGGGCAGTCTCTGTCGAGTGACCCACTTTGAACCCAGACTGGTTGGAGTCCAGGAGGTCGTTCTGGTGGAGATAGGAGGACAGTTGTTTAAAGACAGCACGTTCGAGAGTTTTAGATAGGAAGGATAGAAGGGAAACCGGTCTGTAGTTCTTGATCTCAGAGGGGTCAAGTGTCGGTTTCTTCAGGAGGGGGGTGACTCTGGCAGTCTTGAAAGTAGAGGGAAAGTAGCCAGATGTCAGAGAGGTGTTAATAAGGTGGGTTAAGAAGGGAAGAAGTTCAGGTGCAATAGACTGCAACAGAGTGGATGGGACCGGGTCCAGAGAGCATGAGGTGGGGCGACTAGAGGTAATAAGGAGAAGGACCTCGTTAGGGGAGAGGGGAGAGAAGTGGGATAGAGAGGGGATGGGGGGGGGGAGAGGAGTAGATGAGGGTAGAGAGGGGGGGGTGGCAGGCAGACGGGTGTGGGTAGTGCGCAGGGCACCAGCCGGGGGAGGAGGGAAGGAGGATCGGATATCGTTCACCTTCTTGTCAAAGAAGTTGGCGAAATCGTCGGGGAGGAGGGACGAGGAGGGAGGAGGGGGTGGTGGTTGCAGGAGAGAGGAGAAAGTTTCAAAGAGTTTTTTAGGGTTGGAAGCAGAAGCCTGAATTTTAGTGCAGAAAAAAGCAGCTTTAGCAGCTGATAGAGAGGAGGAAAAAGTAGAAATGAGAGATTGGAAGGTGAGAAGGTCCTCCAGGAGGTTGCCATTTCTCCATTTGCGCTCAGCCGCTCTCAGGCTCCGTCTCTCAGTCCGCACTGAGTCCGACAACCAGGGGGCAGGTGGAGTTTGGCGTGCAGGCCTGGTGGTGAGGGGACAGAGATGGTCGAGAGAAGAGGATAGAGTAGAGAAAAGAAGATCTGTGGCGGTATCAGGGGATAGAAGAGCAAAGGATTCAGGGGCAGGGAGAGCAGAGAGAACAGAGGAGGAAAGAACAGTGGAGGAAAGTGAGCGAAGATTGTGACGTGAGGCAATCATGTGGGTAGGGAGGGGCTGTGAGGGGGGAGAGGAGAGAGAGAGAGAGTAGGACATGAAGTAGTGATCAGAGAGTTTCTTACCCTTTTCACTGGAAAGAGGAGTGACAGACAGGTTAGCAATAGAGCAGCCTCTGGTGAAAATCAGGTCCAGTTGGTTGCCCGCCTCATGGGTAGGAGGAGATGGGCAAATAACTAGGTCAAAGGCGGCGAGAAACGAAAGTAGTGGGTCTAGCTGCTTCTCAGTCGGGAGGTTGAAGTCACCCAGAAGGATGAATCCAGAGCCATCGACAGGGAAGTGGGAGACTAGATTGTCCAGCTCCTCCAGGAAGCCACCAGCAGGGCCCGGTGGGCGATAAACAACTGCAATGGTGAGCTTGACTGGATGAGAGACAGTGACCACATGAAATTCAAATGAGGTAGGAGAGAATTGTGACAGTGAAACAGGAGAGTATTTCCATTTTCTGGAAATTAGCAGACCAGCCCCACCACCTGTCCGCACGGCTCTGGGAGTGTGAGAGAAAGAGTACACATCTGACAGAGCCGCGGGCGTAGCAGTGTTTTCTGGTCTGATCCAGGTCTCAGTCAGAGCAAGGAAGTTAAGGGAGAGCAAGGATGCGTAGGCTGAGATGAAAGCAGATTTGCCTTCCACCACAGCCGAGTGGCAATTCCAAAGCCCTCCCGTTACCACTTGCTCGACGTGAGTGGAAAGAGTACCTACAATCAAAAGAGGACCTACAATCATCCAGGAGACGTAGGCGTGGCCCAGATGTCTGCTGTTAGGAAGGATCCACACAGTAGACTGGACACTCTTAGGTATTAGAGACTTGGGGCTCTATTCAGGGTGAAATTTGAACAAACCACTAATTACGGATTTCGGACTAGGCAAGAGGCGTTTCCCCGCAAAATTCGGTATTCTATGGCACCCCCCTGACCCGCCAAACACCTGAGCTACCCGTTACATTATGCATAGGTGTGGTTTGGGCGTTACAATGATAAAACCAATCACCGTGCCAGAAGCCATTGCCTTTAAGAGAAGACTGTGCTAGCCGTCATCCCCGATCCAATATATGCTCTAGCCTATCTACCTGTCTGCACTGTTGCCTGGTCTGATTATTATAAGCCACACTGGGCTTGTTTTCCTTCTTTATTTGTATTTTATCCAAATACATTTTTATATTAATTTGTAGCCTATTGTGTTCACAATAAGCTTGTCATATTAGTCAGATCCGGAATAGTATATGAAAGCCATTTAAAATATGTATACTATTGGTACACACTGGCTGCTCCCAAATAATTAATTACATCATGTTGCGACAACGCTCCTATGTGGTACACAGACAAACAGTAGCACATGGGTATAATAAATTGGACAGTTTTAGGAAAGGTCTATAGCCTATGTAACTCACGTTGGCTGTTATCGTTCTATTTCCACCATTCTAATGGATTCCAGGGGTGTGTAAACATCTCTGAAGTTGCTCCATAGTTCCCTCTGAAGTGACGCAGTTAAAGTTAACTTACATCCATATTGTCCCCGTTATCTTTCATCATCCACCTTTGTTCAGTAATCCCGAACAGAGCTAAACTTTAAGTTTACATCAATCAAAGCCTCTCAAACCCAGACACATTGCTGCGATGCGTATGTGCGTCGCCTACCTACCCAAAATAACAGACATACAAGCTATCAACGGCGCTGCGTCATGTCTGTCAACAGCTTATAGATCTGTTATTTTGGACAGCATGAGGCGCGCGCGCCACGGAGTAGCCTAACAAACCAAAAACATTACATTACGTGGTCAACAACATACTAGACATGTAACTTGCTTGGAGCTTTTAATGCAGTGGTTCTCAACCTGTGGGTCGAGACCACAATGGAGCACCCAACGCCTGGCGAGCTTGTAGATCTGCTATTTTCACAATATTTATCTGTGGAACCGAGTCAAACAAAATGGGGGGGTCCCCAGTTCAAATATGGTTATTTTGGGGGGTCATGAACGTAGCGTTTACGTGGGGAATATAATAATAATATAATATATATAATATATAATATAATATTCACCCGCAACATGGGTTTAACGAGACAGCAGCCAAAATGAAAATCACACTATAGATGATCCATCATCTTATAAAAAATGTAAGCGCTTAAGATTTTAGCCCAAACCCAACGGGACCCGACCCGGCCCGTCGGCACCGGCTGGGCCGGGTCTACGTTTTTTTTACATCCAAATAAATTCATATATTAATTAATTTGTAGCGTATTGTGTTCACAATAAGCTTGTCATATTAGTCAGATCCCCAAGAGTATATGAAAGCCATTTAAAATAGTTATATATTCTTACACAGCTGATGCCAAATAATTAATCAACAGGGCAGCGCAACGCAAAAGTAGGCTAGGTCAAATCAATCACTGTCTTGTCATGACGCAGCAGCATGCGAGGCCCCTTTAAAGTTTAAACCATAACATGACATAAATAATGGATCTTCAGAGCTTTCTTCATGTCTTTTTCACCTCAAAGTAAATGTTGGATTATTTCTTCAAATGATAGCACAGGCAGCGGCCAGTAGAAGGTAACATTGGATGTGATTTCTCCATTGCAAAAATGATTACGGTTATTCTATGAAACATATATTTCATAGAATAACCATAATCATTTTTAAAATGGTTATGGGGCAGTGTATATATTTATATAGCCCTATTTGCTCCAAGCTGTTTAAGGGTTAGACTGTTGGAATAGGGTAGAATGACTCCTGTTCTTAACAAATTACCAAGATTTAATGAGAAATGAGAAATAAGGCTTCTTTAAAAAAATGACTGGGCTGGGTCTAATTTGTCAATTATTAGTCGAGCCGGGCTGAAATATTTAGGGGATATGAAAGCTCTAGTTAGTAGTTTGAAGTGCTCATGTGGCCTTATAGTTGCTTCTTTTTGTTTTCATAGACCTGCGGACTGCGGTTGCTTATTTCTCGCCAAGGCTGGCAACACGGCTCATGGTCCAACGCACAAAGCCATTGTAGTGTCTGTGTGCACTTGACGGGTGATTTTATAAACCAGCGGGTGGTATTAGATTCCACTATCCCCCCCCCGAAACCCGTACCCATGTGTGTCTGTAGAATTGCAATGTGGGGGATATAGCAACAACACGCCCACGGGCACACCTCCATGCGCAAATAACGGTGTCGGCATAATGGTGACGGGTAGAGCAGGTGCTAGAATAACCTATTGGGGCGGCGCAGGTCCATTATCCGGATTTAACGTGGTTTAGAGGGGGAGAAAACTGCCACAGAATAGAGCGGTTGATCTGTGTGTGAATGTCCCCATCTCTTTGTGAATCTTTGATTCTGAACTGGCCTTTAGGCTGTCATTACAGTAAAGACCTGATTTAGTAATATAAAACATTATCAAGATATGTTTGTCTCTCATGCTTATTATTTTCAATATAACTTATTATGAGATATTTTTCCGTGGGAGAATGTTCACACCACTGAACTTATACAGCTGTGAGTTAATGAATGACTATAAAAGAACATCACAGCCACAGTATTTTTTGTTAAAAAATTTCCCACAGTTGTGGTAGATCCATTCTTAATAAAATAATTAAATGCCTTCACATGAAATAAGTTCCCACTTAGAAATACAGCACAGTTCTTACAAAGCAGCGCAACATAGAATATTGTGTAAAAGTTTACGCAATACATTTGATTAAAAACTAGATGCATTAAAATGGATTTAAAAGAAGACAGATTTAGTTCTCCTCATTTCTATGGACAGATTGAGCTATAGTGGAGAGCACTTTTTTGGAACGCAAGTTATTTCCGTTTGTGTTCAACAAGTAGGTTTCCTACCCAACCACATGACCTATTTTTTTAAACTTGTTTTTTACTTTATTTGTTTATTTGGACAGGACAGAGCATATTAATGGACGTCACATGGACGTAAATACACCGGATTTAGCAAAGATGCTAATTTTCATCCGCAGTCCTCACACAAAACATAAAATCAGAAAACAGACAGACAAACGGTGGAATACATTTACATTACATTACATAGGGAACACAGCATAAAAATAAACCTAAAACATGATCACAAATGGTTGCAGCTTTGGTTTTCAAGCAACCATCTTTTCAGATTGAATTTAAAAGATGGAAATGTAGCACAATCCCTTATACGCAGAGGAAGGCTTCAATAGAAGAGTAAGGAGACCACCTCCAACCACCACAGTGTTAGTTATATTGAATTATTATTATTATTAGTAAAAATGCACGGGGATACACTACCATGCACGGGATGCATTGGTCCTGGGACGCGGTAACACACTGTGAGCAGGAGCACGCACACGCGTCGATTTAAAACAACCCTTAATTCACGCCTCAACAAAGTTTACACAGGCTCCCGACTGCCGGGTGTTACACCAGCATGAATTAACATAGCGATGTGCGTGTGACGTCTTTAAAATAGCCACTGACAAAATCACCAATACAACACTGACCATACAGATTGGTCAATATATCATTTTGTTCACGAACATAAGTTGCGGATAGACGTTTTAAGGGATGGATGAGTATGCATAGTGTACATCAAATATATAGCCTACTCCACAAAACCAGGAAGTAAGCAAACCATACAACCACACAACTCATTGAGCCACACATTTAGCAACCTTTTAATACAGTGGGCCTATTCAAATCACATCATGTCAGTACACTGAACATTAGACAATATGAGCTTTCACCCATGGCCTTGATGTCACTTTGTCCCAATGTGATCTACTAGGTTTAGATTAGGGAATCATTTTGTCACTCATACTGTAATACTGTACTGTATTGTTTAATTGTGTAAATGCATTGAAATGCATTGTTTCTATTAGAATGTGCAAGTCTGACTTTGTCATTCCTCCAACCCCAGTGTCGACCATGGTGGAGAATGCAGGCTTAAACCAGGCGTGAGAAAGTGTAAGTGTGTATTATGTTTTATTCATGTAATCAAAGCAGCACACATCCAGCTATTTAGATGAACAGCTCACACACAAAACAACATGTGACATTCACTCATTCACATCCTACTCTGAATGAAGATGATAACCATAATGTGTAGGCTCATACAGTTAATGCTATAGAGGCCCCTCAACATTTTATTCCAATTTGGGGTTGTTGAATGTTGTGTTCATGATATTTAGTGTTTCTTGTTTGTTTATAGTTTTTTACCTTAACAAAAAAAAAGCCACATATGTAATTAAAAGCCAGTTACAGGCAAACCGAGTGGAATATCATTCATTGTACACATTGTTACATTGTACCTAATTTAGTATAGATTGGTAAAGGGGGTTGGGGTCATGTTTCTGCAACATTTGTCACATATATGGCGCCCTCTATGGGTCTAAGTGAAATAGCTTTTTTTGTTGCACTGTGTAGAGGCCCCTCGATATGTGATTCACATGTGAAGTTGATCAGACGATGCATTCATGTAAAATAGGCCTTTCCCGTAAACTTGGAGGCCAAATGTAGTCTATTGGTGTGTAATATCAGAAATCAATGTGATTCTTGCTTATCACATGCTCCAGCCTATATAGATAATACGTTGTGATTTTTGCTCAGTTCTGAACAAAACCTGTAGGAGTAGTAGCAAAAAGTTTAAATAAATGGTGTAAGCTGTAGACAGGTGAAAGGTCAGGCAAAAATGTAAGGTGGGGGCAGGGCCATCCGCTCTCATTGAGGCATCAGACGCGTTGTGAGCTGTAGATCGGCTATTTTTGAAAAAGTCTGTCAAATTTAGAAAAACAAAAACAAATACTTTGGTTCTGTAAGTATATTTTGATGCCAATACTTTTGTACTTTTACTCAAGTAAAACCTTTAATGTAGACCTTTTGCTTGGAAAAGAGTATTGTTTTATCTTGCAGTAGCTTATTGCTACTTTTACTTAAGTAAAACTGGTAAATGGTCCGGCCGGCCTGGGAATCAAACCAGAGATTTGCTGTCAAATGTGTACCACATGAGCCCATGTGGTACACATCCTAAACACCCAAATTATAGTTATTTTAGTTTGTTTGTTTGTTTGTTTGTTTGTTTATTTGGGGTGCCGATATCCAAGTGATAAGGGCATGTACCACATAGTAGGTAGTGGTAAAGAGTAACTAAATACATTTACATGAGTACTGTACTTGAGTACATATCTGAGGTATTTTTACTTTACCGGAGTATTTCCAATTTTAAATACTCACTTACTTACTTCTACTCCAGTGGTTCTCAACATTTTAAGGACGCGACCCCCCAAAATAATCATATTGGGGACCCTCCACCCTGACAAGCACTTGTCTTGGAGTTGTAGGAGTTGAGGCATTACATTTTGTTTATCTCTGTTCCACAGATAAATATTGTGAAAGTAACAGAAATAAAAGCTCACAATGCCTTCGCGACACAAGGCGTTGTGAGCTTGTAGATCTGCTATTTTCACAATATTTGCCTCTTTCTTCAGTAAATTGGCAATGTGGAGTTTTTTTATAGTATAGTTTGTTGGTTACTTTTCACGCAGTAGCCTATTGGTCTTCTTTCTTTTTTTCCCTCTTAATTTTAGAGGTATTAAAAGTCCTTAACCCATTTAGACCGGGGAAAGAATCTGTGTCATATTTAGATTTCTTTGGCTATTCAAAAATAGCAGATACTGTATACAAGCTATACAAGCTATTTTTTTTAAATCTTGAAAATGTGTGCAAATCTTTGAATATATATATTTATTTTTAAAGCAAACATTTGTAACTCCAATCTTTGATCTGGGGATTCTACAAATGTCTTCTAAATCCTAACAGTTTTCTGAAAAAAACTTATGTTGCTACTGTTACTCAGTGGTGCTTAAAACCTTTTTCATGTCAAGGACCCCCAAAATGATATGTATTTGGCCGTGGACCCCCATCTCAAAATATTTTGTTCCAGGGACACCCCAGAAGCAAAGATGTGAGTAAAACAATGTTCCCTTTAAAAAATAGCGGATCTGCAAGTTCATAGCGCGGCACTCGGTGCCGCGCTATGAACTTGTATATCTGCTATTTTTGAATAGCCAAAGTATAGAATATGGATAAAGTGGTTACACGGATGCGTTCCCGGTTTGAATGGGTTAAACTGTCACTTTATAAATGTGCAGATACCCTGTATACAGTTATACTGCATGTTTGTTTGTTTGTTTACTGTTGAGTGAGAAGACAATGTTGCACATTAAGCAAATCATCTGGGAAAATTATCCCCACAATCCCCCCCTGGGGGTCCCAACCCACAGGTTGAGAACCACTGTTCTACTCCACTACATCTCAGAGGCAAATATTGTATTTTTACTCCACTACAATTACCTGAAATGTTTTGTTACTTTGTAGATTTTGATTATTATTATTACAAAACATACTTTAACCACTTTGGCTATTTGAAAATAGCCGATCTACAAGCTCACGCCGCGTCGCATCAAGGATTTTTGTATGCACTTTATACATTTGGACCCTTGTACTTTTACTTTTGGTACTTTAAGTATATTTTGATTCCAATACTTTTACTTGTAACAAAGTATTTCTACATTGCGGTGTTTATACTTTTACTTAAGTAAAACATGTGAGGACTCGACTTGTTTTTTGCAAGCTGATGTGTCCACCACTGAGTGGAATATCAAAACACTTTTTGACAATCATTGTCACATTGTAGCTCATTTAGTGTAGATTGTAGGCGGGGGTTCTGCAACACTGTTATTTGACACATGTATGGCGCCCTCTATGGGTCTATTAAGTGAAATAGCTTTTTCCACTGCACTGTGTAGAGGTCCCTCAATATGTGATAAAAGGAAAGGCTGTCGCCTTACGTATATTTTGATGACAATACTTTTGTATTTTTACTCAAGTAAAACCTTTAATGTAGGCCTTTTGCTTGGAACAGAGTATTTTTTATCTTGTAGTAGCTTATTGCTACTTTTACTTAACTAAAAAATATATAATCTGAGTACCTCTTCCACCACTGGTAAATGGTCCAGCCGGCCTGGGAATTGAACCAGAGATTTCTTGTCAGGCATTAATCTGAGTGGTTAAGACATGTACATAGGTAGTGGTGGACAGTAACTAAGTAGATTTAAATGAGTACTGTACTTGAGTACAAATCTGAAGTATTTTTACTTTACTGGTTTATTTCCAATTGTCAATACTTTTACTTCTACTCCAGTGGCTCTCAACATTTTAAGGACGCGACCCCCCAAAATAATCATATTGGGGACCCCCCACCCTGACAAGCTTGTAGATCTGCTATTTTCACAATATTTGCCTCTTTCTTCAGTAAATTGGCAATGTGGAGTTTTTTTATAGTATAGTTTGTTGGTTACTTTTCACGCAGTAGCCTAAGGACAGGTACACACTGCAGGAGATTTGGTACGATATTGCTGTCGCCGACCTTTTTTGGCGCTCGCCGACAAAACCTCCCGATCTGACACAGATCGGCCTTTAATCGGCGAGCTAATACTCGCTGTGTGTGAAAGGTTCCGCGAGACGATGTGGCCGCGATTATCCGCTCTGCGACGGCTTTCCGACCGTTTTCAGATAACTACCATGTTAGATATTCAGATGTGTCCCAGACAGGACAGCAGACAATATCGTACAGTATGAAAGGAGCTACGACCACCTTGCGAGGAGATGCACGCTACAGCCAATGAGAGCACATTACAGCCACCGTGGGTAGGGGAGCGTCGCTGGATCTGACCACAACAAACAGTCCCTACCGCAATATTACCGTCCAGTCCTGTATTAAGTTAACATTATAAAACAAAATGAGAGAGTGAGCGAGCCTGGTGGGCTGTTTATTTTAGAGGAATTGTACAGAGAGAGAGAGAGACAGAGACAGAGCTCTGTGTGTATGTGTATGTGTGTGTGTGTGTGTGTGTGTGTGTGTGTGTGTGTGTGTGTGTGTGTGTGTGTGTGTGTGTGTGTGTGTGTTTGTGAGTGCAGCATGTGCACGCTGTGTCTGAACAGCGTTGCCAGATGTTGCGAGAGAAATAAGCAACCAGGTCTATGAAAACAAGCCCAAGAAAAGGCCACTTGAGCACTTTAAACCTATTTACAAATACATTGGATATTTGAAAATAGCCGATCTACAAGCTCACAACGCGTCGCAGCTATTTTCCAAGAAAGATCTTGAGAGAATTGTGGAATATTTCCCAAATCCACACAAATCTTGTATGGGGGTCTATGATGGCACAACATATTTTCAGAAGGGGGGTCTGCGCCTCTGCGGACAAATATTAATTTGGGGGTCCTTGCCATGAACATTTTTGAGAACAACTGGTTCAAACAACATTAGGAAACAAGGCCAAAAAAGCAACTACACTTTCAAGCAACTTTACAGAAAAACTATCCCAAAGTCGCTTATAATAAGCGGACATGGCAACTCTGTCACTGACTGCTTCTGCGCACTTGACGTGCGAGAGAGTGAGAGAGAGTGAGAGAGAGGGAGATCGAGGGGCATATCACGGGATACGTCGATTAAAATGAATTGGAATAAACACAAATGTATGTATTGGGTCTGACTCTGGAGATAGCATCCTAGTGAACTATCCTACAGTGTGTAATCCCTGGTCGGGGATCAATCTATAGTGTGAAAACCACAACGATATATGACAGCCGATTTCAAGAAATAAACTCCTGCAATGTGTAATGCTTAACGATCAGATGACCCCCCCGACCACTTAAAGGTCCTGCAGTCTGTACCTGCCTTAAGGGCGCGCTCCCACCAAGAGTTGGCTGGCCGCTGTTTGCAGAATCTGCCAATGCATTGTCAATGCAAATGCGTTGATTCACGCAAGAGCAGAGTTTTCCACTAGTCGCGCAGACCTTGCGTTTATCTGATCTCGGCGACTAAGCAGAAAACTGCTGGAGGCAGGCGCTGATTTTCTCCCTCTGTCCAATCGGGTGAGTCGAAGGCGGACCGTCTCAAGACTCAGGAAGCAACATGGTGCTCAAGGCAGCAGGCGGTGCCTTAACTCTATGGGCGGTGCGGGCTACGGGGAGGCTCATGAAAGTGAGTGACAGGCGCGACACTCCCGTTTTTTAGAATCCGCTGGCTGCAAAAAACTGTGGCCGCGCACAACCTGCGTTTAACAGCGGCCAGCCAACTCTTGGTGGGAGCGCGCCCTAAAGGTCTTTTATATTTTTTTTACCTCTTCATTTTAGAGGTATTAAAAGTCCTTAACCCATTTAGACCGGGGAAAGAATCTGTGTCATTTTTAGATTTCTTTGGCTATTCAAAAATAGCAGATCTAAAAGCTTGTGGCGCGGCACCGAGTGCCGCGCTACGAGCTTGTAGATCTGCTATTTTTGAAGAATCGTTAAAATGTGTGCAAATCTTTGAATATATATATTTATTTTTAAAGCAAACATTTGTAACTCCAATCTTTGATCTGGGGATTCTACAAATGTCTTCTAAATCCTAACTGTTTTCTGAAACAAACATAGTTACTTTCTGTTACTCAGTGGTGTTTAAAACCTTTTTCATGTCAAGGACCCCAAAATGATATGTATTTGGCCGTGGACCCCCATCTCAAAATATTGTGTTCCAAGGACCCCCCAGAAGCAAAGATTTGAGTAAAAAAGGTTCCCTTTAAAAAACATTTTTCTAAAATAGCGGATCTACAAGTTCATAGCGTGGCACTCGGTGCCGCGCTATGAACTTGTGAGCTTGTATATCTTGTGAGCTTGTATATCTGCTATTTTTGTATAGCCAAAGTATAAAATATGGATAAAGTGGTTACACGGAAGCGTTCCCGGTTTGAATGGGTTAAACTGTCACTTTATAAATGTGCAGATACCCTGTATACAGTTATACTGCATGTTTGTTTGTTTGTTTACTGTTGAATACTTTGTAGATTTTGATTATTATTACAAAACATACATTAACCACTTTGGCTATTTGAAAATAGCCGATCTACAAGCTCACATCGCGTTGTATCAAGGATTTTTGTATGGACTTTATACATTTGAACCCTTGTACTTTTACTTATTATATATTTTGATGCCAATACTTTATCTTGAAACAAAGTGTTTCTACATTGCGGTATTTACACTTTTACTTAAGTAAAACATGTGAGGACTCAACTTGTTTTTTTGCAAGCTGATGACTTTCACTCCGTTACATTTAAATGTATAAATATTTTACTTTTGACTTAAACCACTTACTGTAAACCCTATTTCAAATAGCAAAAAAAAATAGCAGATCTGCAAGCTCACAACGCGTGAACGCGTTGTGAGCTTGTTGATCTGCTATTTTCACTATTTTAAGAATTCAATACAGAATTCAGCTAATCGCAAGTAGGTAGGGGCGGTGCTAGAATGATTAGCATATCTACAAGCTCACAACACATTGCAGCGTGACAGGTTGTGAGCTTGTAGGTCCTGCAGCACACTACAGTGTGTGTGACTGACGCAGTATGTAAGGGGCGGGCGGTCCCCAGGTGAAACGATCGATAAAGGGAATGTTCTCTTACGTGTTTGACGTTCGTACCTGTGCAACATTAGAGCTTGAATGCCTGGATGAGCCTCATTGTCTCCCCTATACATAGTAATACAGTCAAGCCCCTAGCAGGGACCCCCCTATGTGGGACATAATATGCTATATAATTGTTTTGTTGTGAGCTGTAGCTATTTTTGAAAAAGTCAAAACTTAAAAGTATATTTTGATGCCAATACTATTGTACTTTTACTCAAGTAAAACCTTTAATGTAGACCTTTTGCTTGGAACAGAGTATGTTTTATCTTCTAGTAGCTTATTGCTACTTTTACTTAAGTAAAACTGGTAATGGTCCGGCCGGCCTGGGAATCAAACCAGAGATTTGCTGTCAGGCATTAGAGCCCATGTGGTACACGTCCTAAACACCCACATTATAGTTTTTTTGTTTGTTTTTTGGGGTGCCGATATCCAAGTGATAAGGGCGTGTACCACATAGGTAGTGGTAAAGAGTAACTAAGGACATTTATGAGTGCTGTAGCCTACTTGAGTACATATCTGAGGTATTTTTTACTTAACTGGAGTATTTTCTATTGTCAATTTTTTTACTTCTACTCCAGTGGTTCTCAACATTTTAAGGACGTGACCCCCCAAAGAAAACTAATTGGGGACCCCCCACCCTGACAAGCACTTGTCTTGGAGTTGTAGGAGTTGAGGCATTACACTATGTTTATCTCTGTTCCACAGATAAATATTGTGAAAATAGCAGATCTAAAGGCTCTGTGAGCTTGTAGATCTGCTATTTTCACAACATTTGCCTCTTTCTTTGGTAAATTGACAAATTGAAGTTTTTTTATAGTATAGTTTGTTGGTTACTTTTCACGCAGTAGCCTAATGGTCTTTTTTTCCCTCTTCATTTTAGAGGTTTTAAAAGTCCTTAACCCATTTAGACCGGGGAAAGAATCTGTGTCATTTTTTGATTTCTTTGGCTATTCAAAAATAGCAGATACTGTATACAAGGTCATAGCGCGGCACCGAGTGCCGCGCTACGAGCTTGTAGATCTGCTATCTTTGTAAAATCAAGACAATTTGTACAAATCTTCTTGTGCGATTTTATATATTTTTAAGCAAACATTTGTAACTCCAAGCTCTGATCTGGGGATTCTACAAATGTCTTCTAAATCAGTTTTCTGAAAAAAACGTATGTTGTTACGGTTACTCAGTGGTGCTTAAAACCTTTTTCATGTCAAGGACCCCCAAGAGGATATGTATTTGGCCGTGGACCCCCATCTCAAAATATTTTGTTCCAGGGACCCCCCAGAAGCAAAGATTTGAGTTAAAAAAAAATCCCTTTAAAAAATATATTTTTTTAAATAGCAGATCTACAAGTTCATAGTGCGGCACTCGGTGCCGCGCTATGAGCTTGTATATCTGCTTTTTTTTTAAATATATTTGTGTGTGTGTGTGTGTGTGTGTGTGTGTGTGTGTGTGTGTGTGTGTGTGTGTGTGTGTGTGTGTGTGTGTGTGTGTGTGTGGTGCATGTCTTTAAGTTGCGCATGTGTTGTCTCCTGTTAGTGTTTAATTAATTTGTGTAACTGGTTGCATCTTTTTGATTAGTATTTTTACTCATTTTAAGTACATTTAAGTATTTTTACTCAATGTATTTACTTTTGAGTATGTTTACCGACTTTGATTACTTTTTACCCACTGTAGTTACCTTTTTAGTCACTTTAGTTACTTTTAAGTACTTAAAGTACTTTTGCTCAAATTGTAGATATGCCTTTTTAGTAGTGTGTGTGTGTGTGTGTGTGTGTGTGTGTGTGTGTGTGTGTGTGTGTGTGTGTGCACACACATGCAGTACTTAAAGGACTTTTACTCAAATTGTAGATATGCCTTTTTAGTAGTGTTTGTGTGCGTGCTTCACGCGCACGTGTGCTGAGGCAGCCTGTGTGCGCGCGTCCATATATAGACAGTCTATATTATAGCCGTCTATAACGTCTATATATAGACAGTCTACATTATAGCCGTCTATAACGTCTATAACATAGACGTCTATATATAGACGCATAAAAAACAACTGGCTAAGCCTAGACGTTGAAAAAACGTTCACTATTAGACCAGTTATAACCCGGTTTTAGACGGAGGTCTAATAGCCGACTCTGGCTCACAGGGCAAGTTCACATTATGCATGAATAGATCATACATAGTCTACAATAGTTAGGATATAAATCAACAAATACATTCTACAATAGTTAAGATATAAATCAACACATATCCCTGCATGGTCTGTCAGATGTGAAATGAACTAAGACTAATTAAGACTAATTAAGACTAATTAAGACTAATTAAGACTAATTAAGACTAATTCAGACTAATTAAGACTAATGAAGCAGTTTCACCAAGAGGTTGATGGTCACGTTTCACCCTATACATAACCTTGACCCTAACATTAGTGCTTAGGGTTATAATTATTAAGGGTGTTCATTGTTCTCATCTACAACTTTTTTAGCAAAACTGGCAAATCTCTCTGGCAGATCTACAAGCTCACAACGCATTCTGTCATGACACATTGTGACCTTGTAGATCAGCTATGTTTGATTATACAAAGTATAAAGTAGGGCTTAAATAGTTAATCTATGTTTTGTATTAATAATGTAAATCTACAAAGTCAATTGCAAATAAAGTTTCCAAATAATTGTTGAGGAGTAAAACGTACAATCATTGATATAGCGGAGTAGAAGGATGAAGCATTAACACATTGACATACTCAAGTAAAGTAAAAAGTACCAAAAAAAATCCACTTAAGTACAGTACTAGAGTCAATGTACTTTCCACCACTGGTTCTAGTTATGATGATAAACAGATAAGTTCATTATTAAAACTATATAACAACAAATACGTTCATAATCTCCAACACTTAGATTACACTGTGAGAGTTGTTTTGGAGTTTATCCACAAGTTTCCGAGGGCATGTTGAGCATCACTTCCTGTCAATTTGATCACTGATACCTGATATAAATCGACAGGAAGTGATGCCCACCATGCCCTAGGAAACTTGTGGATGCATTATTATTGTTTTGCTGTTTTTAAAGTCGCACTTTGCACTTTTGGGTATCAGCTGCCACTTTGGACACAAATAACATGGCAAACAACGTCTTTGAATTCATTACCCAAGATGCTCTGCATCCCTGCTCAGTCACACTAGTGACGTGCAGGCGCGTATCGTCATTGGGGCCAACGAGGCCATGGCCCGGTCTGTAAACCCAGCTTGTCCCTGTGTAGGGGCAAGATCCGCCAGGGAAAAAAAGCTAAAAGTCAACATTAGCAGCCCCTCACCCTATTCTGTTGTAGCCGACCACAGAAAGTCGCCTTTGTTTTCAAATGGGGCTCATTTGCATTCGGCCGAATTGTTAATGAGTGGCCATTAAAAAAACAGTTTAGCCGTCAAACCGGTTTCCTGCCAGGTACCGAAATAGCTTCACATTTCATTATTGTTGTGAGTAGCAAAAAGGAAACCTCGGCCGTCCTTCTCTCCATTGCGCAGAGAGGCCACCTCTCTCCATTCAGAAATGGAATAGAAGAAGAACCGTCGTCCTGAAACACCATCGCCCCAGGTCTAAACCGGCGGCCTCGGTCCACGAAAAAAAATGGGGCACCGTTAGAATCCACCAAACGCCACTGGTGACGTGAGATCTTTGTTTGAGCCTTTTGTCTGAATGGGCGTGGCTTTGCAGAAACTAGCAGTGAATGACGCTTCGGCGAGCTCCATGCCCGTGCTTGTCTATTCATGCACTGTGCGGTGCACGTTCCCGTTTTACACACTTAGCTCATGTTTATACATGTCCTGACTGCTTTATCATTTGAACACTGGAAAATGTCCCGGGAATCAGGTCGGGACATTGTCCGATGTTGGCCTTTCATACATGTAGCATGCAACAAGAGAATGGCCCTCATTTATCAACGGAGCGTATAAACCGGCTTATATTTTTCCATATATTCGGCCGTACACCAACGTCGAAGTCACATTTATCAACGAATCCTACACAGCCAATCCTAGCGTACATTGGGTCGGAGCCTTGATAAATGTCACGGCTGAAACCGAGCGTCATTTAAATAACACGCCCTTAAATATTCTCGAAACGCCAGAATACGACCAAATAAAGTATTGGAGTTTCGCCGGCTCGCCTCGCTGACTGTCAAGTCACACACACACACGCACACACACGCCTCTCTCTCTCTCTCACACACACATACACACATACGCCCAACTGTGTCTTTCATGTAATCCGTAGCGGTACAATCTTTGTCACGGCTTGTAGCCTACATGAATGACATATTATGATACCAATCACATCGCCATGAATGGGGTTTGTATATTAATTTATTTAACCCATACCGAGCAGTGCACAAGCAGTCATGTAGGATATTCCCCATGAGACTCGGACGGGCGGCAGTGATCCCGTGCTGCCACGTTAATAAGAGATTCGATCGTCGGGTTTATATCCTTAACCCAGCCAGGTTGTGTAGCCTACATAACTCTCTATGACATAACTCCATAACATAGGACAAGCTACTGTAAGTTTGTAGACCTCACTGTCCATGAAAAGATGGTCGGCGCTCCCGAAAATGCTCTCGCAGAAGCGCTCGTATATTTTGAAAATAGCAGCTCTACAAGCTCACAACGCGTCGGGATGGTACCTGTTGTGAGCTTGTAGATCTGCTATTTTCAAATAGCCAATGCAGCCAGATCTGCAAGCTTAACCGAATGACTGTTAAAGCAGTTTGTTTCAATTACTTTATAAAATGTTATATTTTCACAGGGATTATATATTAGTGTAGATATACATTTTTGGAGTGGATTATGTGTCCAGATGCCTGTCAGACAGTCAGACAATGCTGCTCCGCAGGTCTAGAACGGGCGCAGCCAAAGTCAGCAACTGCTATCGACCAGACGTGAGATCTCAGCGTACGGTAGGATGATTCCAACGTCAGGATATATTGATAAATGCCGAAAGTTCCGGTGATCTCGTCGTACGCCCATTATTTGGTCTGCGCCGCGTTGATAAATGAGGGCCAGTATCTTTTTCAGATGCGTTCACACATGAAGGTAATAGTCTGATTTGATAAGATGAGGGGCGGGGTCTGGGTTGTAGACGCACACATTAGCTACTCCCACTTAAATATAACGAGGGAGATGCGAGGATTTTACTTCCTTCCACAGAACATGACACATTGAATTGCTTGACATGTGGTCTCCTATTGATGCACCCATACAAAACACAAACAAAACATATTTCCTACCATAGTAGAACTAATATAGACAATGAGCTACAACCTACTTTTCATTAAAAAAAAATCTAACAGCTCGGTAGATCGGCTATTTTTGAAAAAGTTGTCAATAGAAAAACACAAAATTTGACTTGGTACTGTAAGTATATTTTGATGCCAATACTTTTGTACTTGTACTCAAGTAAAACCTTTAATGTAGACCTTTTGCTTGGAACAGAGTATGTTTTATCTGGCAGTAGCTTATTAATTATTTTACTTAAAGGACGACTTCACCCATTTTCAACATATCTTCATATAACTGGTCCTCACTAATGCTCATTATAAGATGGCACCATTTATGTCTCCTCACTCTGTGTCTCAGAGGAGGGCTGTGGACAGTTCAGACACCCGTCTACAGTACCTGTGACATCATCAATGGGGAATCCAAGCTAATAGAAACTACAGGCTTTCTATTCCTGGAAAGTTAGCATGTTATAATGGAAGCCATTGTTCTCAGGTTAATACAAATCATAATAAAACTTTTGAAATATTGAAGAAAAAAATAAACCTTCCTAACGATGATGTCACTGGTACACAGGTTTCTGAAGTGTCCACAGCCCTCATATGGGACACAGACTGAGTAGATAAAAATTACACAATTGTATCAGCACCATTAGTGAGGATCTATTATATGAAGATAGGTTGAAAATGGGTGAAGTCGTACTTTAAGTAAAACTGGTAAATGGTCCGGCCGGCTTGGGAATCAAACCAGAGTTTTGCTGTCAGGCATTAGATCCCATGTGGTACACGTCCTAAACACCCACATTATAGTTATTTTATTTAAAAAAATTTGTGGGTGCCGATATCCAAGTGATAAGGGTGTGTACCACATAGGTAGTGGTAAAGAGTAACAAAGCATATTTACATGAGTACTGTACTTGAGTACATATCTGAGGTATTTTTACTTTTACTTCTACTCCAGTGGTTCTCAACAATTTAAGGCCTCGACCCCCCAAAATAATCATACTGGGGACCCCCCACCCTGACAAGCACTTGTCTTGGAGTTGTAGGAGTTCAGGCATTACATTTTGTTTATCTCTGTTCCACAGATACATATTGTGCAAATAGCAGATCTAAAGGCTCACAACGCTTCGCGACGCGAGGCGTTGTGAGCTTGTAGATCTGCTATTTTCACAATATTTGCCTCTTTCTTCGGTAAATTGGCAATGTGGAGTTTTTTATAGTATAGTTTGTTGGTTACTTTTCACGCAGTAGCCTAATGGTCTTTTTTATTTTTTTCCCTCTTCATTTTAGAGGTATTAAAAGTCCTTTTAGACCGGGGAAAGAATCTGTGTCATATTTAAACATTTTTGGCTATTCAAAAATAGCAGATCTAGAATCTCGTAGCGCGGCACCGTGTGCCACGCTATGAGCTTGTATACAGTATCTGCTATTTATGTAAAAGCTGCTATTTGTGATTTATTTTGCAAATCTTTGAATATTTATATATATTTTTTAAAGCAAACATTTGTAACTCCAATCTTTGATCTGGGGATTCTACAAATGTCATCTGAACAGTTTTCTGAATAAAACGTATGTTGCTACTGTTACTCAGTGGTGCTTAAAACCTTTTTCATGTCAAGGACCCCCAAAATGATGTATTTGGCCGCGGACCCCCATCTCAAAATATTTTGTTCCAGGGACCCCCCAGAAGCAAAGATTTGAGTAAAAAAATCCCTTTAAAAAATATTTTTCTAAAATAGTGGATCTACAAGTTCATTGCGGCACTTGGTGCCGCGCTATGAGCTTGTATATCCTTTATTTTTGAATAGCCAAAGTATAAAATATGTATAAAGTGGTTACACGGATGCGTTCCCGGTTTGAATGGGTTAAACTGTCACTTTATAAATGTGCAGATACCCTGTATACAGTTATACTGCATGTTTGTTTGTTTGTTTACTGTTGAGTGAGAAAACAATGTTGCACATTAAGCAAATCATCTGGGAAAATTATCCCCACAATCCCCCCCTGGGGGTCCCAACCCACAGGTTGAGAACCACTGTTCTACTCCACTACATCTCAGAGGCAAATATTGTATTTTTACTCCACTACAATTACCTGAAATGTTTAGTTACTTTGTAGATTTTGATTATTATTACAAAACATACATTAACCACTTTGGCTATTTGAAAATAGACGATCTACAAGCTCACAACGCGTCGCATCAAGGATTTTTGTATGGACTTTATACATTAAACCCTTTTACTTTTACTTTTGGTACTTTAAGTATATTTTGATTCCAATACTTTTACTTGTAACAAAGTATTTCTACATTGCGGTGTTTATACTTTTACTTAAGTAAATCATGTGAGGACTCGACTTGTTTTTTGCAAGCTGGTGTGTCCACCACTGAGTGGAATATCAAAACACTTTTTGACAATCATTGTCACATTGTACCTCATTTAGTGTAGATTGTAGGCGGGGGTTCTGCAACACTGTTATTTGACACATGTATGGCGCCCTCTATGGGTTTAAGTGAAATAGCTTTTTCCACTGCACTGTGTAGAGGTAGCCTGGTAAACCCCCTCCCTCCGGAAATCTCATTTGCATTTGATTTCAGGGAGGTCTGGGATTGCGCAGGGAGTAAGCATGCCCGAACACTGCGTGTCCGAACCAATCAGCGGCTGCTAGGGGCGGGATCATCCAATCAGCTGCCTAGTAGCTTGAAAAAAAGAAAAACTGTCTGTCATCGATTCAGCGACCGAAGTCTCAGATGGGAAGTAGGCTGTGAAACAAATGTGTGTCGCAAGCTTCTTCCATTTGACGGTGTCAGGTTAGTGTAGAGGCCCCTCAATATGTGATAAAAGGAAAGGCCGTCGCCTTAAGTATATTTTGATGACAATACTTTTGTATTTTTACTCAAGTAAAACCTTTAATGTAGGCCTTTTGCTTGGAACAGAGTATTTTTTTATCTTGTAGTAGCTTATTGCTACTTTTACTTATCTAAAAAATATATAATCTGAGTATCCACCACTGGTAAATGGTCCAGCCGGCTTGGGAATTGAACAAGAGATTTCTTGTGCGAGTGGTTAAGACATGTACATAGGTAGTGGTGGACAGTAACTAAGTACATTTACATGAGTGCTGTACTTGAGTACAATTCTGAGGCATTTTTACTTTACAGGAGTATTTCCAATGTTCAATACTTTTACTTCTACTCCAGTGGTTCTAAACCTTTTAAGGACGCGACCCCCCAAAATAATCATATTGGGGACCCCCCACCCTGACAAGCACTTGTCCTGGAGTTGTAGGAGTTGAGGCATTACATTTTGTTTATCTCTGTTCCAAAGATAAATATTGTGAAAATAGCGGATCTGAAAGCTCACAATGCCTTCGCGACACAAGGCGTTGTGAGCTTGTATTTTCACAATATTTGCCTCTTTCTTCGGTAAATTGACAATGTGGAGTTTTTTTTATAGTATAGTTTGTTGGTTACTTTTCACGCAGTAGCCTAATGGTCTTTTTTCTTTTTTAATTCCCTCTTCATTTTAGAGGTATTAAAAATCCTTAACCCATTTAGACCGGGGAAAGAATCTGTGTCATTTTTAGATTTCTTTTGGCAGCAGATACTGTATACAAGCTCGTAGCGCGGCACCGAGCGCCGCGCTACGAGCTTGTAGATCTGCTATTTTTGAAAAATCGGGAAAATGTGTGCAAATCTTTGAATATATATATTTATTTTTAAAGCAAACATTTGTAACTCCAATCTTTGATCTGGGGATTCTACAAATGTCTTCTAAATCCTAACAGTTTTATGAAAAAAACTTATGTTGCTACTGTTACTCAGTGGTGCTTAAAACCTTTTTCATGTCAAGGACCCCCAAAATGATATGTATTTGGCCGTGGACCCCCATCTCAAAATATTTTGTTCCAGGGACACCCCAGAAGCAAAGATTTGAGTAAAAAAAATACCTTTAAAAAATATTTTTCTAAAATAGTGGATCTACAAGCTCAAAGCGCGGCACTTGGTGCCGCGCTATGAGCTTGTATATCTGCTATTTTTGAATAGCCAAAGTATAAAATATGGATAAAGTGGTTACACGGATGCGTTCCCGGTTTGAATTGGTTATACTGTCACTTTATAAATGTGCAGATACCCTGTATACAGTTATACTGCATGTTTGTTGTTTTTTTACTGTTGAGTGAGAAAACAATGTTGCACATTAAGCAAATCATCTGGGAAAATTATCCCCACAATCCCCCCCTGGGGGTCCCAACCCACAGGTTGAGAACCACTGTTCTACTCCACTACATCTCGGAGGCAAATATTGTATTTTTACTCCATTACAATTACCTGAAATGTTTAGTTACTTTGTAGATTTTGATTATTATTACAAAACATACATTAACCACTTTGGCTGTTTGAATAAAGCCGATCTACAAGCTCACAACGCGTTGCAACAAGGATTTTTGTATGGACTTTATACATTTAAACCCTTATACTTTTACTTTTGGTACTTTAAGTATATTTTGATTCCAATACTTTTACTTTTAACAAAGTATTTCTACATTGTGGTGTTTATACTTTTACTTAAGTAAAACATGTGAGGACTCGTTTTTTGTTTTTTGCAAGCTGATGTGTCCACCACTGAGTGGAATATCAAAACACTTTTTGACAATCATTGTCACATTGTACCTCAATGGTACAAATTACCTCCACAATCCCCCCCTGGGGTCCCAACCCACAGGTTGAGAACCACTGTTCTACTCCACTACATCTCAGAGGCAAATATTGTATTTTTTCTCCACTACAATTACCTGCAATGTTTAGTTTTTTGCAAGCTGATGACTTTCACTCTGTTACATTTAAAATATAAATATTGTACTTTTGACTTTAACCACTTACTGTAAACCATGTTTCAAATAGAGTGAAAATAGCCGATCAACAAGCTCACAACGCGTTCACACGTTGTGAGCTTGTAGATCTGCTATTTTCACTATTTTAATAGCAAACATCGATATGAAAAAAAAAGTGTACTTGGTAATTTGTTCTTTTGAGTACTTACTTGTGTCCACCACTGGCTCTGATGTCTGACAGCGAGTCTCCGGTTTGATTCCCGAGCCTGGTGGCTGCTTTGCTGCATGTCACTCCTCTACTCTCTGGCTGTTTCCTGTCTCTCTACTGTACTATACAATAAAAACTTATAAATACATATATAAATGAATAAATAAAACACACACACACACACACACACACACACACACACACACACACACACACACACACACACACACACACACACACACACACACACACACACACACACACACAGGAATCAACACATTGTGTGTGTGTGCATGCATACATGGATGTGTGTACATACATGTTTGTTTGTGAGTTTGTGTGTGATCCTTTATGATTTCAGCAGGTGTGTGCGTATTGTGTAAGTGTGTGAGTGCGTGTGTGCTCACAGTGTGTTCACTCTGTATCATTTCAGCAGGTGTGTGTGTGTGTGTGTGTGTGTGTGTGTGTGTGTGTGTGTGTGTGTGTGTGTGTGTGTGTGTGTGTGTGTGTGTGTGTGTGTGTGTGTGTGTGTGTGTGTGTGTGTGTGTGTGTGTGTTTCTGTACAGTGTCACTGCATCATTTCAGATACATGTCTAACTTGTATTACTATACTTGTGAGGACATCAACGTTTTAAGATGGTGATTTTATTAACCTATTAAGACCGGGAGGGGAACGCATCTGTGTAATGCATCTGTGTGTGTGTGTGTGTGTGTGTGTGTGTGTGTGTGTGTGTGTGTGTGTGTGTGTGTGTGTGTGTGTGTGTGTGTGTGTGTGTGTGTGTGTGTGTGTGTGTGTGTGTGTGTGTGTGTGTGTGTGTGTGTATGTATGTGTGTGTGTGTGTGTGTGTGTGTGTGTGTGTGTGTGTGTGTGTGTGTGTGTGTGTGTGTTTTCTTGAAATTCTAGCCTGGGAACAGAAAAACTCCTCTCAGCAAATTATATGTATTATTAAGTTGTATTTGTTTGTAAACTGGTGTTGTATTGTATCTTGTTCTCTCATCAGATGTGTGTGAACTCACACTGGATCCAAACACAGCACACAGAGACCTCTCTCTGTCTGAGAACAACAGGAAGGTGACACGTGTGGAAGAGGATCAGAAGTGTCCTGATCACCCAGACAGATTTAAACGCTATGCACAGGTGATGTGTAGAGAGAGTCTGATTGGACGCTGTTACTGGGAGGTAGAGTGGAGTAGATGGGTTTCTATAGCAGTGACATACAGAGGAATCAACAGACAGGGTGGTGACAGTGGGTTTGCATCCAGTGACAAGTCCTGGTGTCTGAGATGTAATGGTAACAGCTACACTGTGTGGCACAATAAGAAGCACACTGTCCTCCCTGTCCGTCCCTCTGGCTCCAACAGAGTAGGAGTGTATGTGGACTGGCCTGCTGGCACTCTGTCCTTCTACAGAATGTCCTCTGACACACTGTCACTGACACACCTGCACACCGTCCAGTCCACATTCACTGAACCCCTCTATGCTGGTTTTGGGTTTAGGCTGTCTGGCTCCTCAGTGTCTCTGTGTCAGAGAGAGGAGGAGGGTTAGGTGTGACTCCTCAGTGTGTGTGTCAGATGTAGGAGGTACAGTATAGGTACATGATACACAATGAACACTGTACACGCACGCACGCACGCACGCACGCACGCACGCACGCACGCACGCACGCACGCACGCACGCACGCACGCACGCACGCACACACACACACACACACACACACACACACACACACACACACACACACACACACACACACACACACACACACACACACACACACACACACACACACACACACACACACCTGCTGAAATGATACAGAGTGATTTAGCTAAACAGGACCACACACACGCACTTATGCATGTGCACACACACACATAAAGTGTGTGCTTCTGGGGGGGGGGGGGGGGGTCCCTGGAACAAAACATTTTGAGATGGGGGTCCGCAGCCAAATACTGTACATATAATTCTGGGGGTCCTTGACAAGAAACGGCTTGAGAACCACTGATTATAGCAACATAGCTTGTATATCTGCTATTTTTGATTAGCCAAGGAAATCTAAAAATGACACAGATGAGTTCCCGGTCTAAATGGGTTAATGCTATTTTTTATTTATTTTTTTCATTTTTAACCCAAACTCTAAAGCTGAAAATATCCGATCTACAGTGGTACACAGTAACTAAGTACATTTACTTGAGTATTAAGTATTATTATTTTTTGCAAACTGATGACTTTAGCTACATTTTAAATATAAATATTGTACTTTTGACTCCAGTACATTTCTAGGAAGGAACGCCTGGGACCCAAACGTACAAAATACATTATGAATGGACCACTTGAGTCCAAATCAACACATTAATGCATTGATTTTCAAAAGAAAATGTACTTAGTAATTTGTACTTTTTAATACTTGAGTATATGCTGTCCACCAATGCAGATCAGTGTGACGCGTTGTGAGCTTGTAGATCGGCTATTTTCGGTGTGTGACATTGGTGTACAGTTAAGTGTACATTGCCAACCCCAGCTCCTAAACCTAACCTCTAAATGTCTAATCCTAATACTAACCCCAACCTGAATGTTTTCCTAATTGTAAGACATTTCAAAATCTTTATTTTTAACCATAAAACAACTTTTTTTTCCTCACAATGTCTATCTCTCAAATCTCATTATAGGCCTACTAGACATTTTTCCTTCACAACAGTAGTAATACACATACATGTATCTGTGCACGCACGTACGCTCGCACACACCACACACATGTACACACACACGTGCATGCACGAGCACGCGCGCGCGCACGCACACACGCGCGCGCACGCACACGTGCGCGCGCACGCACACACACACATTTGTGGCGTGGCTCCTCAGTATTTTATGGGTCATACAGTATATATAATGATAGATAGAAATGATTCTATGTCACGTATTTGATGTTTTGGGGTCTTAGGTTCACAAACCTTGAATGTGAAGAAAATAGACAACACAATTAAAAAAAATAAGAACAAAAATGTATTGCTGATCGCCATTTTCACTATTGTAAACCAGTGTCATTTTGTAAATTTAATGTGTCTGTTTGTAAATTCAAGTCATTTTGTCAAACATGATTCTGTTTGGAGTAATGTGCTCAAACAATCTGTTTTAATAAAGAGAAGATTGAAGCTCACAGTGGAGAACTGACTCTTTGTCTTTTCACTTTTACTTTGTTTTATTGTGCTCGTAAATTGTATTGGCTTTCCAATTTATTCCTGATCACATATTTATTTTATTGTTATGTCATTGATTTATAATGTAACAGTTGCTTCAAAGATATTATCAACTAATTACTACATGTAATAGTTAACATCACTGCACATTTTTATGTAGTTCTAGTTATTGTGTTTTGAATAACATTAAGTTTTAGTCATATTTTAGTCATCTGAAATGTTTCACTTTTAGTCTACTTTCAGTTGACTTTCATGATTTAATAAGATTTTAGTTGACTAAATCTACAGCTGATTCGACTAGAATGTATTTTGGCAGGCCTAGAGGTGAAAATAGCCGATCTACAAGTTCACAACACGACACTATTTTCGGAGCATTGCACCACACGCAACCAAGAATAAAATGACTTGTCTTAGTTGTACTGGATCTCTTCTCCACTGGTTCCTCACTAACATGTTAGTCTATTTTTTATTTATTGACAAAATTGTAAATATATTTAGTCATATATTTAGTCATCATAGTTTAGTTATTAAGTTTTTATTTAGTTTTTGTCAGTGAAATAAAATAGTTTGTTGACAAAATTAACACAGGTTAACATTGATCAATATTTATAGGTGTGTATAATAGTTAGATGTACTGTAGGCCTACATACAAATGAATAGCCTATAAATGTAGGCACATGTACTAGTACAATCTATCACCAGGCAATATGTGCTTATAAAAGGTATATTATGTGCAGAGAATAAACAGTATATCAACATTATGTACAATCTATTGCCAGTATTATGTGTAGAAGTTACAGTATGTGCAGTCAGAGAATGTCTATGGGGGTTCAACCATTTCATCCACTAGGGGGCAGGACAGGGCAACATGTTATACTGACCGACTCTACAGAGCAGGTCTGACAGTAGATGAGTACTCAGGCCTGACATTTCATCATTTGATTAAATATTACATCATGATTTGACATCATGGTGATGTCATATTTTTAGGGCACACAAGACAAATGCCAGGGCAGGAAGGTCATCAAATAAAACCATGATTTTAAGTCCACAGACATAATGCATCTATTTATTTTTTTGTATACAACACACCACATGACACATTGTGAGCTTGTAGATCTGCTATTTCAAGAGACAAATTTACACATTTTTAAATATCTTATGTTTTAATATATAATATACTATCTTACTATTACTATTATAATATACCCTAAGGGTCCTTTTTGTTCCTAACTTGCAATCATTTAGCTGGGGAGCCCCTGGAACCTCATGGACCCCTGGGGGTCCCCGGACCCCACTTTTGAAAGCACTGATTTAGATAGCAGGTTGTTTAGACAGATGTAAGGTTTGATTGGTTTATCTGGTATCCTACTTTGTACCATTTAATTGTTTTCTTTGCACTCTTTTCACTTAATCATTTGCCCTGCCATTTGTTGACTAAAATTCATGCCATTTACTGCGATAGTAAAATACATCCTAAATTGTAATATAAGCCGACGTAGCCTGATGAACCCTATAAACAGTCTCTTCAATATTACAATTTACAATTGTGTTGTTTATCAGACTTATCCTGAGCGACTTACAATAAGCAAGGTAAACACATAATATAAAATGCAGAGAGACAGTGTAGTGTCTCAATAAACGAGGATCACAAGTAAGCCAGGAACCTAGCATCAGTCTAAACAATATACTATCAAAATAATAATCTATACATTGAACCGGATACCAGGTAAACAATGAACCGAGCATCTGTTTAAATAACATGTTATCTAAATTACATTTTAACATTGTGGTCAAGAAGAACAAGCCGAAGTAAGAAAGAACATGAGAGCAAATGACCAAGGTCTGTCTGCATGGTCGTCATATAGGTCAGTCACTAGCATCAATGGAACAGAAGGTAGCTTTAACTACTTTCAACCTGGCATCCCTATCTTGGCCATCTCATTATAGGAGACATTCTTTAGAATATAATTTAGAACAAGAATTGCAAAGAAAAAAAAAACAGGGAAAATATCAGATCTACAAGCTCACGATGAGTAGTGACATTGTGCTATTGTTGCTATTTTTAAGTGGTTAAACCATAATGTTGTAACTCTTTAAAACAAAATGAGTCATTTATGCCACATCCTGCCGAGCCAGGGGACGACGCACAAACTTTAGTCACTTTTCAAAACATGTCACCAACAGCACACACTTGTTTTGAGTGCTTACAGTACATAGATGTTTATCATGTTCTGTCTGAAAGGTGCAGTCACTATGTGTGCTAAGCGCTAAAACAATTGTCCCCCATCCTGATGAAAACACCAAATGAATATACACATACCTTTTCAAAACAATGTCAAAGAAATTGTCAAAAGTAGCAAAGATAGCACACACCCCTAGACCAGTGGTTCCCAAACTATATAGCTCCAGACCCAAAAGTGATGTCTCCCTGGGACCCAAACGAGTGAAAATAGCCGACCTTTTTTAATGGAATTATCTTGAAAAAAAATGTGAATTTTGGGGGAATGTTTTGAAAATGTTTTGGAATAATTCTTAAAACCCCACAAAAAAAGGGGGTATTTACCTGCGACCAATAAAAATTGGTCCGCGACCCAAACATGGATCCCGACCCAGTGTTTGGGAAACAATGGGCCCCTGGGCATGGGCTTGTAAGACGTGCCCCCCCCAACACACACACACTGACTTACAGCCTACATAACATAATACCTAAATGTACCTTTACATCAACAGGATCGGTAGCGCATGTATAAACACAATTAACTGCAAAAGCATTTGAACCAATGTGTAAATTTATGCTCCGTCACACGAAGGTGTCACGCGCCGAAAAGATCAGATCTACAAGCACACAACACGTCGCACATGTGACGTGTTGTGTGCTTGTAGATCTGCTGTTTTTCGACCCGTCGCGACACAGTCGCATGACGAAGCATAACTCAGGCTTGAGACACACTTAAACACTCACTTAAATGGTGTCATGATGGTTTGTTTCCTGTGACAACGTTCCAGTAGGACTTTTGGGGCTGTGTTATTGACATAAATGACTCAGGCATTTGACAAGAAATGTAAATGTAATAACCAAGACAATTCCCGCAAAGGCTCTGGCTTATAGGGGGCCCCCCCTGAGCTCTTGCCGGCCCCCGGAGGCCGAGGACCAGCAGGTCCGTTAGGTAATCCCCACCCCTCCCCACCAGAATACTGTAGCTACACCTAACATCTGGACTCACACCAGATGTTTTGAAAAAAATCTAAATAATAAATATCCCCTCTTTCTCTCTCTCTTTTTTCCCTTCTCTCCTTATTAAAGCATGGATTATGCTTTGTCGTACAGCGGTGTCTCGCATCAAAAATGGCTGATCTGCAAGCTCACAGCACGTCGCAGACGTGACGTGTTGTAGCTGTTGGGAAAGTAACAAAGTACATTCACTCAGGTACTTGAGTACAATTATGAGGTACTTTTGGGTATTTCCACTTTTCAATATTTTACACTTCAACTCAACTACATCTCAGGGGCACTTTTACTTAAGTAAAATAATCTTATCACTTCTACCACCACTGGCGCGTTGTGAGCTTGCGGATCGGCTATTTTCGGGCCGTGCGGCGGAGCACTGCGAGAGTGCAGAGACAATGTGGTCGCAAGATGTTTGCGGGCATTGTTGTGCATGCATGCTGACATGCCTCCCCCCTCCCTCCCCTCCCCTTCATCCATGTCTTTCTCACAGTAAAAGGAGGATGTGTTGACATCTGGAAGTGCTCTTTGGGGGGGAGGGGGAGAGGTTCAACCCCCCCGCTTGACGTTCTGAGGGCACAGACATCAAAGAGGCATCCGCAGATAATGTTTTCTCTCCCGTAAAGACTGGCTCCTTAACTAGAAGCCACCGTCAGACTGAGCTGTGATGAGACGGTAGCTTTTTAAACTGACAGGTCATTTTCGTGAACCCTGGGCCGTGTGTGTGTGTGTGTGTGTGTGTGTGTGTGTGTGTGTGTGTGTGTGTGTGTGTGTGTGTGTGTGTGTGTGTGTGTGTGTGTGTGTGTGTGTGTATTATATAAAGAGGAATGCCTGCTTAAGGAGGAATGAGTGAATGTAAGATTTCTGGATCAAATCCAAAGACTCAGGGCCCGGTCACACATGCAATTCATACATGTCCTAACCAAGGACGCGGCAATTTGTGGGCAGTGCCGGCAGGAGTGCTGATGTTCTGGTGTGTAGTCCGTTTGGCTAACGTTGCAGTGGTTGGCTCACTGAAAGAAAAGTACAAGCGATATGGCTGCCAAGTGGGGTCAATCACGGAGCTTCCTATTGGTTGGCGCCCGGTCAGAGTTCACCAATGTTGAACTCCAAGCTTCAGGGCAGGGAAGGTGACACTTCCGTTGCATATAAAACATGTCTCCGCACTGGGTAGCTAGTCTCTTCTCCCCTACCACCGTCAATAAGTGACCCTTAAGCAATTGAGGCCTAACCCTCAATTACTCATGTGACTGGCAGTATTAAACAGTAGAAGACTGTGGTTGTACTGGTCAGCTCCCAGTACAACAGTAGAAGACTGTGGCTGTACTGGCCAGCTTCCAGTGACCAACTTTGGTTGTACTGGCCAGTATTAAACAGTAAAAGACTGTGGTTGTACTGGTAAGCTCCCAGTGACCAACAGTAGAAGACTGTGGTTGTACTGGTCAGTTCACAGTACAACACTACCTGGCTGTGGTTATACTGGTCAGCTCCCAGTACAACCGTAGAAGTCTGTGGTTGTACTGGTCAGCTCCCAGTACAACCGTAGAAGTCTGTGGTTGTACTGGTCAGCTCCCAGTGGCCAACAGTAGTAGACTGTGGTTGTACTGGTCAGCTCCCAGTACAACAGTAGAAGACTATGGTTGTACTGGTCAGCTCCCAGTGGCCAACAGTAGTAGACTGTGGTTATACTGGTCAGCTCCCAGTACAGCAGTAGAAGACTGTGGTTGTACTGGTCAGCTCCCAGTACAACAGTAGAAGTCTGTGGTTGTACTGGTCAGCTCCCAGTACAACAGTAGAAGTCTGTGGTTGTACTGGTCAGCTCCCAGTACAACAGTGGAAGACTGTGGTTGTACTGGTCAGCTCTCAGTACAACAGTAGAAGACTGTGGTTGTACTAACTAGTCAACTCCCAGTGGCTAACAGTAGAAGACTGTGGCTGTACTGGTCAGCTCGCAATGACCAACAGTAGAAGACTGGGGGTGGTTGTACTGGTCAGTTCCCAGTACAACAGTAGAAGACAGTGGTTGTACTGGTCAGCTCCCAGTGACCAACTTTGGTTGTACTGGTCAGATATCAGATATATGTTAAACTGTATCAATGTGAAACCATAACAGACCACAATGTTTTTAGCAAACCTTAATTTAAACACATTCAGATGAAAATAGCCTACTTAATGAACCATGCAGTTATGTTTGGACCTTCACTATTCTGCACTGCACTGAAATATCAGAAGGATTCAAAGCATGTGTGCTTTGTGATAGACAATGGTGGAGGAACTACTCACACTGCTGTAGAAAAGTCCTGCATTAAAAAATATTGTCATAAAAATGACTGTACCAATATAAGAGTGCTCATTATGCAGAATGGCCGATTTCACAATCATATTATTGGATTATCTAGAAATGCAGCATTAATGTGTTCATTACTTTAACGTTGCAGATGGTAAAGGTGGACGGATTTAACTGTATGTGCTCCTGGGTAGATTAACCTATAATAATACATCATGATTGGGTTGGTACTTGGTAGCATTAAAAATCTAAATCTGCCAAGTAACTAGTATCTAAAGCTGTCAAATAATGAGTCAAAAGGACAGTATTTGCCTCTGGAAGTAAAAAAAAAAAGAAGAAAAAAAAGAAATCAGCAGGCTACTTAAATACATATTGGCTACTTCCTACCACTGGCTACAACAACTAAAGGTTTCTATGACTCTTCCATTAAAACTCCTCATGAGAAAGAGAGAGAGAGACAATACATGCGTCACTAAACTACAGGCCTACAACTTTCCCACAGCCTCCCCAACCACTGGAGGCTGCATGGATGAAAAGGCAGCGAGGCCATAGAACACCTGTACACGTGCTCACAGGCCTTTTATTTAGTGGAAAGGTATGTGCGTTGTTTGTGTTCAAATCCTCTGGCACCTGATATTTACTCTAGACCACAGGAAGGAGTCCCTGCGTGTGCGTTTCATCTCTGGAGGGATTTCATTTGGCCTCCCGTGGCGATGCTCTCTCTCTCTCTCTCTCTTAATCACCTGTCAGTCACATGAGAAGCAAACCATGCTGGACCAACTTGCTACACAGTCAAATCCTCAGAGTTTATTCAACTCTGAAGTGTTCACATTTGCACACTCTTCCGGGTTAAATTAAGGGTTTTACCATGCAAGTGGTTAGCTCAGCAACAGTTAGCTCTTAATCAGTGGTGGACAAAAAAAATAAAAACTTATGTATTCAAAAAAAATTGCTTTTAAAAATCATTGTAATGTAAACTCCTCTGAAACGACCTAATGAATGCACCGACTTGCTTGTAGAACCACTATGCTACACAAAGCTTATAGAAACACCTATAACAAACCTCAGCGTAGAAATGCATTTCTCAAAAATGAGTAGTTTAGTTCACGGACACCACACCACATTTGGTTACCCATCAGATTATGTGACCTACCCTCACTACAGCAAGGGTAGGCCACAGAATAGGAGGTGGAGGCATTTTATAAAAGGGGCAGAAAAGAAACAAATCAACAGTTTACTATTGTTTTAACTGAGTTAACGTTGCACATACTAGGAATTTGACTCAACAGTGGGACAGTGGTTTTCAAAGTGGGGCCCGGGGACCCCCAGGGGTCCTTGAGGGGGTTCCCATGGCAAATGACTTGTTTAAGTTAAAGGGATATTTCACTTTCAAAAAAACTTTGGGTCATTTTATCGTCTACTCAGGCTTTTGAGAGCCCCCCAGACCGTTTTTAAGTTGCTTGATCCATTATTTAGATATTTGATATTCATTTTATGAGACACGCCCCCTTCCCATACAAACCCATTATAACTTCAAACTCAATTTTTAACATGTTAGATTCATCAAAAACACCCGTCTTTGGTTCTGGTGACTCACCCTGCCCTCCTAATACGCGAGGGGGCCGTGTTTTTTCGATTACTTTTTTCATTTTTTTTATTTCATTTTTTTAATGTATTTAACACATACAGTGCCAAGATCGCGTCAACACGTTCTTTCAAATCCATCGCTTGAGTGCCAGGATTCCTAAGAACGGGTTGACACGTTCTTTTGAATTTTCATTGTTTAATCTGTGATCGCACGGCTGTGTTTATTTCTCATCAACACTTTCGTTTTCCACTTACGTCACACTCACCCGGAGCCGGATGTAAAAAAAAAAAATCATTTCCGGGTCACGTTTTTCTCCGGTGATTTTCGGCCAGAATAAGGAAAAACACGGTTTTTCACACGGTATAAAAGACAAACGGACAGCTCAACTTCTATTTTCTTTGGTCCGGGTGACTAACAGTCATCGTCGTAGTATATCACATCGTTTTCAGGCCGATCAGCGGGCCGGGAATTGTCGAAAACGTCACATCCTTTGAATGACCGGATATGACGTGGGCCTGTTTGGGAGGGGGTGAGCGAGGTGATCAATGTTTGGATGTGCTGCTCTCTACTGGTGGAACAATCGTAGGTGCTTGACAACACAATCAGAGAATGTATTTGAATGAAAAATTACAAAACAAAAAAATTAAAAAACACGCAAATTGCTGGCACAGGGGTGAGTACATTATGAATAAACTCTGGCAGTCAATGTGTTAATTGTTTTAATTTTCAAAAAAAGATATAAAAAATAAATGAAAAAAGTAATCGAAAAAACACGGCCCCCTCGCGTATCAAGAGGGCAGGGTGAGTCACCAGAACCAAGGATGGGTGTTTTTGATTAATCTAACATGCTAAAAATGAAGTTTGAAGTCATAATGGGTTTGTATGGGAAGGGGGCGTGTCTGATTAAATGAATATCAAATATCTAAATAATGAATCAAGCAACTTAAAAACGGTCTGGGGGGCTCACAAAAGTATGAGTATACGATAAAATGACCCAAAGTTTTTTTGAAAGTGAAATATCCCTTTAAGTATAATCCAATTCACTTGAAATTATTACAATACAAAGAATGTATTGAGTGACTATTATAACAAAATGTTTCAATATAATATGAATCTATGTCTTGTATGTGCAGTTTTGACATTTAGGCAATTTCCTTTAAACCACAACATCTTGTCTAAACAAAACACATGACAGAATCATTTGAAATCAGGAGACTTGGCTACAATTAAAGTACATTTGGGGAACGTTTGAAACCCCCCGACTTGGTGATTAAAAAGTAGAAAAAATAAAATGAAAAAAGAAGAAGAGAAATTGAAGCATATTTTCCAGTTTTAAGTTTGTTTTTTTCACGAGGAATCGGTTGTGAATCGAACATGACTGTGTGTGATCTATTGTAGAAACATGATGTGTTATTTTATTAAAATAAATTATGTTAAACAATAAGTTAAGTTTTTTAACATAATGGATATTCTTGTCTGATGATGAGTAGGCCTATATTTTATTTATTTTTTGGAACGGGACAGTGCGACCGATGGCCATGTCTTTGGTTTTAAGCAGAAAATTGGGTTCTTTCCAGATAATAACAATAAAGAAACGTGTTGAGGAGTCACATTCATGGAGGTTGGACTTTCCAAATGTCATAATGTAAACAAGGATTTATAATCCAATAAAACGTGACAAAGGCAAAACAACATCACGTCACTCATCATCATGTGTGTGTTTTTCAGTGAACAATGTTTTCTTCATTTGTACTGCAGGCATTTCTGACCACACTGTTATTGGGGGGAGAAGAACAGTTTTGGGGGGCTAAGTGCTCCCCTGAGGCCATAACACACACACACACACACACACACACACACACACACACACATACGCACGCATGCACGCACGCACGCACGCACGCACGCACACACACACACACGCACGCACGCACGCACACACACACACACACACACACACACACACACACACACACACACACACACACACACACACACACACACAGTGTGTGCATGTGCATGTGCATGTGCATGTGCATGTGTGTTTCTATTCACTGCATCATTTCAGATACATGTCTAACTTGTATTACTATACTTGTGAGGACAACAACATTGTGTGTGTGTGTGTGTGTGTGTGTGTGTGTGTGTGTGTGTGTGTGTGTGTGTGTGTGTGTGTGTGCGCGCTCGCGCACACACACACACACACACACACACACATACACACCTCTCTCCCTCTCTCTCTCTCTCTTTCTCTCTCGTCTCTATCTCTCTCTCTCTCTCTCTCTCTCCTCTCTCTCTCTCTCTCTCTCTCTCTCTCTCTCTCTCTCTCTCTCTCTCTCTCCCCCCCCTCTCTCTCTCTCTGTCCCACTCGCTCTACCCTCTCTCCCTCTCTCTCTCTCTCTCTCTCTCTCTCTCTCTCTCTCTCTCTCTGTCTAAGCACCACACACACAACTTCCACACAGCCTCCAGCGCCACTTTAACGCGTTACAGGAGCTTGTTCTGGTTCTTTTTAACTTTTTCAGTCGCTTCTACTACCGAGTTTAACGGAGACTTTACAAATACTTCATCATGGAGCCCTTATTAAAACGACCGAGCGTGAACTTAATTAAAACATTTCCCCATCCCATCTAAAAAAGACAGGTTTGCGTCCTTCAACGAACCTAAACAAGTTGTCGGATATCATCACTTTCTGGCGACATTAACCTTTTTTAACGGGACAAGTAGCCTAAACGAGAGTTTATCACTTTATTTCCAATGGATTTCTTCTTTTCGACGGGACAGGAGGACTGCAGCTGAAACGCTCTCATTATTTTACATTTATTTTACCATTTACATTTTTAAAATTGTATTTGACCATTTATTTGACCATTGAGAGGACAGTGTGGAGGTGCAGCAGCAGCAACAATGGAGCCTTTATTATTCTACACCTTGATTCCACGCTGTGTGAGAGGAGTCTCACTGCTGCTGTGTGCTGTGATGATGTTAGGAGGAGCGTTCACACAATATGGTGAGTAGTCTAATTCATCTATGTAATGTCACCATGTCAGTCTCTGTCACACTGCCTGTGTGTGTGCGTGTGTGTGTCAAATCGGTCCATAAATCAGTCAGCCGAGCCGTTTAGTTTAGTGCAGTCTGTTCGTATAGGCAGCCACTCTGACAGTTGCTATCAGTCAGTCAGTCACAGACAGACAGACAGACAGACAGACACTCACCTAGCCTTAGATCAAGACTATCGTAGATGTATTTTATCGAGTCTGACTTTTACTTTCGTATCTACGAGAGTCTTAGCGACCACCCCCCCAGTTTGCCCTGAAATGTCACCAGTAAAGCCTGTACTTCTCCAAACATGTAAAAATGCAACATATAAGGTGCTTACCCGCTTGCCCCAGATGTTGACTATGTGTCCGGAGTCTTTGTGCAATGTTTTAGTCCATATTTTTCAATAAAGAAGTGTTTTAATCCCGTTTGTGGCCGAACAGCATCCCCCCCCCTCGTTTACTTCCTGTTTACATTGAGTGTAATTCCGGCTTTCACCGGATGCGCCCCGTCACTACCGCCCATGGGAATTTCCGACAGAATCGGTCACAGACGGGATTAAAACACTTCTTTATTGAAAGATATGGTCTAATACATTGCACAAATACCCCGGACACCTAGTTAACATTTGGGGCAAGCGGGTAAGCACCTTATATGTTTTTGCATTTGTACATGTTTACAGAAATATGGGCTTTACTGGTGACATAATACTGACATTCTAGGGCAAACTGGGTGGTCGAGACTCTCGTAGATTAAAAAATGTCAAAATCGATAAAATACATCTACTATTGTCTTGATCTAAGGCTCACTCACTCACTCACTCACTCACTCATAAGACATCAGTCAGTAGGTTGGTCAGTAGGTTGGTCAGTCAGTCAGTCAGTCAGTCAGTCAGTAAGCAGTGAGGTCAATAATGACTGTTTTCTAAAGAGATAACCTTCATGTTCAAACCACAGAGGACATGTCAGCCAGCCATGGGGAACGTGCGTGTGTGTGTGTGAGCGTGGGGGTGAGTCCTTCATACCCATCACTCAGCACCTGGACGATTAGATGAGCCTTTCAACAGAGAAGCATCTCATCTCATCTCTAAGTCCATCCTTGGCTCAGCTCAGCCAGCTCATTCATTCTTCTCCTTTGGCTGTGTAAAAAGATCCATGTGGTCTGCCCTTGTCCCAGACAGCCATGGCACTTTCAGATTGATTACTTTCTCCTGTTTATAAACATTTGAATTTTTTCCTTTTTGTGCAAACGTCTGCTGAATCAGACAAGATTTATTTCTAAGGCAGTGGTTCTGGATTGGGGGGTTCCAGGGGATTACCAGCAAAATAAGGAACAGGTACAGGAAATGTGCAATCTGCAAGCTCACAACACTGTGATGCGATCATGCGTTGTGAGCTTGTGGACCTTAAGATAATTTTTCATAATTTCTCTTTATTACATACACAACATACTAGGGACGGCAGGTTTAAAGTGGTTAATTTCTCTACCCATCTACAGTATAGACCAGGGGTCTTCAACAGGGGGTCCGGTCCACTTGAACCCTAGTAGCATCCCTATTCTGTGGAGAACTTTAGCCAAAAATAGCCGATCTACAAGATTACAACGCCTTGCAGCTATTTTTGGCAAAGAGGTTTGGTGTAGAGGGAAAACAATTGTAAACCAAGTACAGAGTGAAAGGTGAAGTTTACTAAGTATTGACGGTTTAAGTGGTTTACTGTCTGAAAATACACATGAACATGAATCCATCAACACTGATGACAGTGGTGTCAAATCTATGACAACGTTTAAAGGAGAGATCCGGACATTTTAAGTGTTATCTTTGATGTGTCGCTAATCACTCACCATCATTGAAATGGACGTTGAGTTATTCCATTGAGTCCCGTGTCGTGCAGTCTGGCGACCCCCTCCGTGGCATAATGGGAGACCGTGTAAGATTGAAAATCGTCTATTAAGAACGAGACAACGCTGGTTGCTTGTTTCTCTCACAGAACCTGGCGTCTGTGGAAGAAACAAGCAACCAGCGTCGTCTAGTTCTGCATGAACGATAGCTCGTGCGCGACTTTCAGTGCATGTTTGAGTATCATGAGACTCCACGATAAGCAGTAGTAGAGAAAAAACTAACTTTTTATCGGTTATGATAGACGATTTTCACTCTTACACGGGCTCCCATTACGCCACGGAGGGGGTCGCCAGACTGCACGACAGGGGACTCTCTGGAATAACTCAACGTCCATTTCAATGATGGTGAGTGATTAGCGACACATCAAAGATAACACTTAAAATGTCTGGATCTCTCCTTTAATCTGCAACACAATTTATAAAATATATAGTGGGGGTCCCTGCTTCATCTCCCTCTCATCTTAGGGGTCCTTGGCCTGAAAAATATATATTCTCTTATTGGGGGCCTGGCACCAAATACTTTCAAATGTGGGGTCTGCGGTTTAATACGCATCAATTTGGGGGTCCCTGACATCAAAATGTTTGAGATGCACGTCACTGACGCGAACAGCCTTTTTGCATGTAGTTGAAGGCAAGAGGGCGGGATGGCGGGTGGGGAGAGAGCCTGGCGACGCGAGCTATGTTAGTGCACTGAGTGGCAGTTGGGGCAAACGCAGTCCCCACAACATCATTTACGATTCTGTGCCTATCGGTACATAACTCGGACGGCGCTTAGTCGACTAGCAGACCATCGGCCGGTCGTCGCGGGCACTCGCGCCTGGAGGCGCTCGGGCGCGACTCTTCGGCCTCAAGGTCTGCTGAGTCGGCAGGCTTCCCCCAACTACATGCAAAAAGGCTGTTCGCGTCACTGACTGGTCTAAAGGTATTTTATAAATACATCTGGCTCAACTTGACTGGAGATGTGCCAAAACTGAGTTAAAAATCGGATGCATGTTTTTTAATGTTTGGGTCAGGGGGAAATCTAGCCTTGGATCTACATCTGATTTACACCTTAGCCCCCCCCCTCAATCCAGAGAGATGGAGCTTAATGAATAGCAGCGAACAGCTGTGGCAGGTTAACAGTGCCTGCCCACCACTGGGAGTCTAGGGGTTAGAAACCACTGCATATAGACAGAGTTTACAGTATATGAACACAATAGGCATAACTGACTGTAGTTCCAGTTTTGAGAAGGTGGCATAGGCCTACTCGTTTCCTGTGCCATTTTCCCACAGCTTCGTTTGATTGGCTCAGCAGCAGATTTGAACAGGAAACGCATGTGTGTGTTTCCGGTTCAGACCTGCTACCGAGCCAAGGATTGTACAGTATATTGGAGTCTTGGAGATACAAGTTCTATCAAATCCGTGGCCTAAGGTACTGGTTCCCAAACATTTTAGCTCAACACAGGAAAGAGACATTTTATGTCTCCCTGGGACCCAAACTAGTGGAAATAGCAGATCTAAAATTGTGATTTATTAATTTTTTTTTATATAATAATAAAACAAACTAAATGTAGGAAACAAAGAAAAAAAGGGACATTAACTCGCGACCCATAAAAATGGGTCTGTGTGACCCCAAAATGGTTCCTGAAATGGTTTGGGAACCACTGGTCTAATGCATATCAAACTGGGGTTCCTTGAAATTAAAAAAAGGTTTAGAGGAAGCATCTTTGCTTAAAATGGCTTGTGAGCGTTAACCAATAGACGGCTGACATCAAACAGGATGGATGCCTTTAGAAAAACAAACTCAGCAGCAGGTGCATAGATCACTGGAGATAGCGGGGTTCAAAAAGTGGCATCAGTAAAAAACCTAGAGTAAGTGTAGTATAATGTCAGTAGAATGCAAAGAATTGCAGCCATCTGCCCGTGACAGACAGCTCCATAAACATGGGGTAGTTATTGGGCTGTTAACTCAGTCAAAGTTAAAGATGTTTCGAAAAGAAACTAGGAAATCCTGGCACTGATTGATTGATTGATGGCATCCCTGTCCAATCACGGCCACCCGCCTGAGATGCCAGTGTTGTCACAGACCAGGGGTTCACAAACCTTTTCATCTTGAGACCCAAAAGAGAAATATGGTGTGTCCCCAGGACCCACCAAAACATTATGAATGAACCATTTACAAATTGAGAAAATGCAGCCGATCTACAAGCTCACAGCATGTCACATCGATACACTGTGAGCTTGTAGATCAGCCATTCTCTCTGTTAGAAAATTTTAAAAGAATTCGGAATTGTGGTAATTTTGTTGGACTTTTTATGTTTATGGAAAATCTTAGAAAACCTTTTTAATGTTATTGTAAAAAGAAAAATAAAGAAACAAGGGGGCTATTTACTCACGACGACCCATAAAAACGTGTCCCCGATCCCTGTGTTTGTGAAACAATGTCACAGAGAGGATCAAAGAATGCAGTCGTAAAGTAGGCGACACAGAGGGTCATAAAAACAAGTGTCCTGGGTGGGCAGAACCCATCACTATCTCCCATCACAGCAGCAAACCTTTCTGCACCGCCGGTATTGGTAAATCAGTGGTTCTCAAACATTCTTTAAGACAAGGACCCCCCCCCCCCCCCGAGTTGATAAGTATTTAGTCTCTGACCCCCATTTGAAAAGATATCGGGGTGGCTGTAGCTGAGTGGGTAGAGAGGCCGCCTGGGAAACAGTAGGTCCCCGGTTTGCACCCCGATCTATATGAAAGTGTCCCTGAGCAAGACAGTTCAACTCCTAACTGCTCCCAGAGGCGCTGCCTCCTGATTCTTAGGACGGGTTGAATGCAGATGTCACATTTCACTGTATATTATGCAAATACCGCAAATAAGGACATATCATCTTGTGCCAGGACAAGAAAGAGTTTGAAAATAGCCGATCTAGGAGCTGACAACGCGACAACATAAATTAGGGCCTTCTCTCACACGTTCCTCTGGAATACCCTCAAGGACCCCTGGGGGTCTCCGGACCCCACTTTGAGAACCAGTGCAGTTAATTGTATGAGAGCCTGTCACAGAATGTTTGGACATTGGTTACCTGTGGTTACAGGGGGCGTCGCCCCACTATGGTGGAGGAGTGACAATATAAAAGGAATGTCACTGAAAAGGATGGCTTTACAACGATGCGAGTTAAAGTAGTGTAACTCCATTCAGTACATTATTGTGTGCATAGGGAGTGTGTGGGGAGAGAGACAGACAGACAGACAGACAGACAGAGAGTTAGATTAGCAGGTCTGCCAACCTGTAGATATTATATATTAATGTATTGTCCCAAATACATATTTTAGCATTCCCACCATGTCTCAAGTGCTTAAAGACACCTCTTGCACCATCAGTACTCAAGTACTCTAACCTTTTATATGAATCTAATTTGGGAACAGTCACATATGGTAATTAATCATGAACCACTTTGAACCCTAGCGTCCCTATTCTGGGCATGTCATAAAACGCAAAAAGAATGGTGACAAAAGGCGAACGTGCGGAGAAAATAGCCCATCTACTGACTGACTGATTGATTGATTGATGTTTTATTGACAAAACTGCATTTACAGTACATGACGATATATTTCTACATATCTGTCAAAAGGATAAAACACAAAAACACTTTGAGAGCTTATTTCCATTGTGGTCCTTTTATGAGAGTAATGTGTGTGTACACATCAGTGCCATGTGTTTAGGGGGGGTTACAGTGGAAACACATCTTAAAAGGAATGTCGCAAAGCATGGTTTTATGCAGTGGTGGAAAGTAACAAAGTATATTTAATCAAGTACTCTACTAGAGGTTCTTTATTTGAGTGTCTCCATTTTTCAATACTTTATACTTCTACTCCACAAATTTCAGAGGAAAATGTAAAAATGTCTTCGATTATAACCAATAAAGCCAGTTTTTATGCTTTGGCCAATCAAAAAGAGCCAAACTGCAAGCCCATAAGGTACATTGTGAGGTTGTAGATCAGCTATTTTCGAAAACATTTCAGTACTTTTACTTTGGTACTTTTATTTTTTTTTTTTTTTTTTCCTTACATTTTTATCTCACAATTTTGTAACCCCATTTTTTACACCCAGTGCCAATTGTCTATGTAATCCTGGGCACTACCTTCCCTCTGCCAACCTAGGGAGGCCAGGGCCGTACTTTTTTAATATAGTATGTTTCTTGTGGTATTGCTACTTTTATCTAAGTATACAATCGGATTGCTTCTTCCACCACTGGTTTTATGTGCAGCATAGTATTGGCACTGATCAGCGAAGGAGGAAAGCACATTCTGCAAGCAATGGCTTGGCTTTTGAGTCCCAAATGTTTAGGATTTACTGCTATGAAACAGTGCATGCCACAGTGACTTTGCAGTACTTTTCCTGTGATTATCGAAAGCATTTTCATACTTGTTCCACCGTCCTGTGTGTGTCAAAGCTCATCCATCTGGTACCAACATGCCAAGAAATATAGATTTCTTTCCCCTTTTTTTGGTGTGTGATGAAGTTGTAGGTTTAGGGTCTAGAGCATTGGTTATCAACCTTTTCTGGAGCAGGGCCCACTTGAAAATCTTGAAAGTGTTGATGATCATAAAAATCAAGGGTTTTGCCAATTATTTGGGGGCCCAGTTTCAACGCCCTCGTGGCCCCCCAGTGGGCCCACATGTTGAGTATCGCTGGTCTAGATGGGCTTCAAAGTGTTTTCAGACCAAAAGAGAAATGTGGCGTAGAAATACTTGCCGTAGAATTGGGATTTGGGTCGCTGGGGCTAATACAAGTTTGAAAACAAAACTCTTAATAGCATTAAAACGGAGAACGTATCTGTGTGTAACCACTTAAACCATTATTTTATACTTTGGCTATTCAAAATTTGCAGATATACAAGCTCATGTACTTCTGCTATTTTTGAAAAATCTTTGAATATATATATATATTTCTTTAAAGCAAAGAACAAAACATACATTCAAAATAGACAAGACAGAATAAAAAAGAGACAATACAGTAATATGCAATTAAAGCAAACATTTGTAAATCAAATCTTTGCCTCTGGGGGGTCCCTGGAACAAAATATTTTCAGATGGGGGTCGGCGGCCAAATACATATAATTTTGGAGGTCCTTGACAACCACTGATATAACAACATGCATTTTTCCAGAAAACTGTTTTAGAACTGATTTAGAAGACATTTGTAGAATCGAAACCTCAGGCCTTAATGGGTTAATTAATACCAGCTGGTCGCAGGCCTGTCTCTGTTGTTCTCCCAGTGAGTGACAGTCAGTCAGGGCCTCGGGGGGAACGGACCCTACCGCCACAGTTATGTTAACATGCTGCTCTCTCGCTTTAATCTTCTTTACCCAGAAACAGGAGGTAGCGCGCAGAGCCAAGCACGTCTGGGCCACTGAAGTCTTCCAGGGAGATCTTTCCTTATCCCTGGGGTCCAATTCATTAGCTTACCTTCAACACCATCACCCCCCCCCCCCCCCCATCCGCCTAAATCAGTGGTTCCAAACTTTTTTTCCTTCTTCCTTGGAGCACTCCCTACTTACATCTGACACAAGCTGAGACCCCTCACTCCTGCATGCATGCACGCACGCGCACGGTCTCTTGTATTTTTCAAACATGTATGGTAAACCACTTAAGCCCTATATACTTCTCGCACTACAAATAGCAAACAGTTGCTCATTGCGAGCTTGTAGATCATCTATTTTAGCTGTTTTTGAAACTTTTTGAAAGATCTTGAAAGATGCAGACTATATTTCACTGATTTTGACAATATAATGACCCAAATACAAGTTATGATTTTTTACATGTTGTACCAAAGGATAACACAAATGTACCAGGACCCAAATGTCCGACTGTACCGTGTGCTGTTTACATTTATGTCTAATAAAGTATCCAATCAATCAAACCACCTCCAAACAGACAAGTCCTCACACACCCCCCTGTGATCTTTTTGCCATCCCTCCCCCAGACCCCAGTTTGGGAAACACTGGCTTAAACCCACTTTGGGACCCCCTCTGACTGACCCCCCCCCCCAGACTCTGTAAACTCATTAAAGTCTGGGATTTGGGACAGCTGAAGTCTCGCCTGTTGTCATTTAAAAAAGAAAAAAATAACCTGGTTGTTTGGACGACCCCGTGACCTCACGTCTTGTTAGCTAGCTCCCAGACAAGGTGTGTGAGCTGGAAAGGGGCACATGTATGTAAGCAAGCAGTTGTGGGAAAAAAAAGTACTGTTTTACATGAGTAAAAGTAGAAATACCACAATGTATGCACAATGTCTCTGTTACAAGTGAAAGTCCTGTATTAAGAATTTTGCTTGAGTAAAAGAAGAATTGGCATCAGAATATAAGTACTCGCATAAACGCATGTGTTGTAATAATAATCGAAATCTACAAAGTAACAAAAAAAAAGAAAAAGTACTGTTTTACATACAAAGTAACAAACATTTTTGAAATAATTGAGTAGAAATGACAATATTTGTCTCTGAGATGTAGTGGAGTGGAAGTGTAAAGTAGGCTATCGAAAAATGGAAATATTCAAGTAAAGTATAAGTAACTAAAAAATATGTTCAAGTACAAGTTTTAGCCACTTACAGTAAGCCCTGTTTTACACTTGCGTGGCTTTAGTAAAGGTACAGTACTTAGTTACTTTCCACCACTGTCTAAAACGTGGTTGTTTGAAGGACCTGTGACCTCACCTCTCGTTAGCTATCTTCCAGACAAGGTGTGCGAGCAGGAAAAGGGCAGATGTAAACAAGCACGGTGTCTTTCAAGGGGTCCTCTCACTGTCTGTCGGGGGGGCTTTTTGACTGTATTCGGGCAGTTTACACAGCAGCTACTGTTTTTTTTTTCCTGACGTTTCCACTCCAGTGCCTCACCCTCCGCGATGAAAGTCAAACACTGAATGGGGAGCGAGTTTGTTCGTTTACAAGTGAAAGGACAGGCTTTTGGCCTTTTGTTCAGGTTTGTTGAGAAAAGGGTCTGTGTTGACCTAAGGCAATTCAATTAAAACAACATCATTTGTCCCCTGAACGGCAGTTCAGAAGCTTGCATAGTAGGAACGTAGCATGCTACTGCCGCTCACAGCAGGGGTCTTCAACGGGGGGTCCGGGACCCCTAGGTGTCCCTCAAAGTTACTACAGAGGGGCCGCCAAATCTTGAAACCTACTGTAGCTTGTGACATCTAAGGCTACATGTGTAACGTTGCAAATTACACATTCTGCTCAAATAACACCCCCAAAAATAAGCTTCTTCAGGCTCCATCTGCAAACTATATGTTCAGAAGTGTGGTCATGCATGCACGGTTAGCTGCAGGGTCCCGTCCCGGGGCAGGTTTGGAGAGGAGCGAGGGGCTCAAAAGGAATGCATGTTATTCTTAGTGATTTAGATAACCTCTGCTTGGTGAAGTGATCCTTCCTGCCCTTCCAACCTCACTGATGTTCCCGAGCATCGCATGGCGGCACGTTGAGAGCACGCAAATAGGCAATGTTTGCCATCTTTTAAAATGTGGAAAATTGTGTATTTTTTGGAAAACCTTTAGCAAATTGTCCCAGGAAAAAGTGAACATGTTTCAAAGTATTCTTCTATAATGACGTTCCCCATTATATTTGGGGCCAGGTTGAAATCCACTCTTCCTGACTAGTTAATTGTCTTTCTTGGTTGGAAGGTAGCTCTTGTCAGTGGCAGCTATTCTCACCTTTCTTCGGATTATGCCTGTTGCTGTTTTAAGAGCACTGGGGTGAAGCAATTTTCCATCACCTTTGCCCTCTCCCCATCTGTGTTGACACATGCAGTTCCCATCGAGTCTTAAGTCGCGAAGCCGCAATTGCCTGTGTTTTTAAAACGGTGTGACCTCACCTCATCTGCACTTACCTCTAACCCTCCCTGACCGCTATTCACTTCTCACAGGCTTTTATTTACTGGATTAGGGGCAGAAATCTTGTATTTCTTCATGTTTTTTTCATAAATGTATGCTTACTTCGGCATACAAGTGTGTTGCATAAAAGTGCTATTTTTGCTGTTATTTTATTATTATTTTCTTATGTTAAAGTGGTTAATTATGTCTGTGGGTTAACAAGAGCTTGTGACTAAATAATATCTACATTGGATCCATTGGAACACAAGCTCTTTTTTGACCATTTCCTGAAAAGTAACGGTTTTGGACATACAAGTTTTCTACCCGACAGCAACAATTTACTGGATTAGAGCTCCAATGTGTTATTTTTGGCCAGACGGAGGTACATAGTCTACTGTAGGTGTGAACTGAAGAAAGTGCAGGACTTGTCAGTGGAAAATAATCTCCCCTCGGCTCCTCTAAGCCCATGTTGAAGGAGTCACAGGTTTGACACTGGTTCCCCTCCCCCCTGCTGTCTCTGTTGACACAATGCATCCTAAATCCCTAAAGCCCTAATTCACTGTGTTTTGAAAATAGCCTCACCTCACCCCTTCTTAAGCCCAATGATACTCCAGCAGCTTTCACTGACTTTCCTCTAGTTCCCAGTGAACTATAAAATCTGTGCTTGTCAAACATTTTCATGTCAAAGACCCCCAAATGTATGTATTTGGCCAACAGAACCCCCATCAGAAAAGAAAGGTTTGTGCCAGGGACCCCCATAAGAGAACATTTGTCAAAATATTTTGAAAACGAGCTCACAACACGTCGCTATGCGATGCGTTGTGAGCTTGAAGATGGCCTATTTTCAAATAGGCGCACAATAAGTGTTTAAACTGTTCCTCATTTAGCTGGGGACCCCCTCAAGGACTCCTGGGGATCCCCGGAACCCACTTTGATAACCACTGCTCTAGACTATGTATCATTAAAGCCTTGATTCAGTGCTTTTTACTGGTTCTGTACTATACAGTATACGTGTTCATTGTGGAAAGGTAAGACTTGCGAGTGGGTGATATTAAGGCTTTCACTGCCTTCCATCCACTATGTATTTGCACTAGGGTTTAACATTTTCCGGGAAATAGCTAATTTTAATTCCCGGGAATTTTCAGACCTTTTCCCGGGCTTCCCGGGAATTCCCGTTAAAGGGTAAAAAAAAAAGAAGTACCCAATAAAATGCATTTATATGTAGATACTTAAATAGCCAATTTTATATTGAGGTGCCCAAATGTCCCTATTGTGTCCACCTATGAACTTGCACTAATAATGACTTAAGTTTTTAAATCATATAAATATAATATAAAATATAATATAGTGCCCTGGCGGAGATCTGCCCTGTTGCGCAGCAGCGGGTGAAGACAATTAACTTAAACGAGGAGCTACGCTGTGCACCCAACAGCACTCAAACAATGTCAAACTCTAGCTGCTGAAATAAACGTTCCATTTGTATCATTATTGACAAGAGAATTTGCAAAAGGATTATTTATTTATTGTCCATCAGAGCGCCGGTGAGGTCACAGCTTATCTCTACTTTTGTAGGATATTGATTTGATAGCCTAAACTTGTAATTTGTTTGCAGTTATTAATTTATATTAGGCTACTTGCTGGATATTAAGACTCCATTTTGGGATGTTGGCTGTATGTTGTCAAATGTATTAATCTATATTTTGTTGTTGATCAAATGTCGGGTTTTGTAGTGTGATTTTGATGTGCACATGCATGCGCTGCCACTGACAATCAATGAGACAGACAGCTGTTGTGCAGTTCACTTGTTCTACTGGGTAGTTCTAGTAAAATGGTAGTTTGAACGTTCTAAAATGCAAGTGTAGGTAGGGTAGGCTACATTAATGATGATAAAAAAATCGGACCACCGACCACATCGGTCTAATTCTCTCTCTCTCTCTCTCTCTCTCTCGCACGCGCTCTCTCTTGCTCTCTCTCTCTATCAAAAGCATTGCTTGGCTTGCGCGCATTTTAAGCTGGAATATAGGCTCGAAATCAAACCTACCCAGTACCCACTGTTTATGCAGCGTTTCACTTGATGTTGAATCTCAACTAGTCAACTGGTGTCTACTGTTTGACAGCAGAGGAAATCAGCGTGCGCAGGGCAGGCAGGGGGGCATCACGGCCACTTTATTTTGTTCATTACTGTTACATTCAGTGCGTCCCATATTGGTTCTCACAAAGGGACGATGGGACCCTGCCCTGGTCGGCAACGCGGCAAGTAACTTGGCTAATTATAATAGTAATTCCTCCGCGCTGTAGATAGGCCTTTCTATTAATTAGTATTAATTTCTAACAAATTAATTAGTATATTAATTAGTATTCATTTCTCCCGTCCCGGGAACCGAAGTCAGTTCCCGGGACGGTAAATAACCTCGGGATTCCCGGGATTCCCGCATCCCGGGATTCCCGGTGTTAAACCCTAATTTGCACGCACGCACAAACACATGCGCGTAAGCTCACACACATGCTGTTCCCATTGAAAACTGTGTCCAAAATCACTGGGTTTTTTTTTTTCAGAATAAAAGGTGCACTATGGCACGTTATAAGCTTGTAGATCGGCTATTTTCAGTGGCTTTGAGATTAATATAAAAAAAATGTACTATCCTACTATCCTATGAGGAATGAGGAAACCTCAAACTGTCATTATGTCTGTCCTCTGCTTTTCTCAGTGGGTTGACCAATTGATCTGAACTCGAACATGTACAGTACATGGACCATTGGCATACGAAGAGAGGGAGGAAGCCAATTTTCCACTTTTCCCAAATATAGCATTTCTGTGAACTCTCACTCAACTAAGACTGCTGTGGGTGGAGACAGGGGGTGACTCGACAATTGGCAGGTGTTTCCAATTGTCTAATTGTGCTGTCCTCTTTATAGTAGGATGCTGTACCCCTGGGCTCAGGCTAGCTCACACACAGACAGTTCTTCCTCAGTGGTGCACAGTTATCTCAGTGCAGTGGTGGAAAGTAACTAAGTACATGTACTCAAGTACTGTACTTAAGTACAAATTTGAGGAACTTTTACTTTACTGGTAAACGTACTTCACTTTACATAAAACAACATTAAAATAAAAGAAAAAAAGGCAGTGAATCAGGCAAAACAGTGAGGACATGAATAACCACACCGAGATTTAAAAATCAACTAAAAGCGAGAGTGAAGAAATAGGTCTTGAGCTGTGCTTTAAAGCTATCCACAGAGGCTGCCCTTATTAGGTGTAATGGGAGTTTATTCTTAAATAATTATTAGCACAGAAGATTCCATTACAAAACAGTCTCTCATATATTGTGTCAGCAACAACCCCCAGTAGCCCTCAGCGTTCTACAGTGACATGAATGACCAATCGGACAGGGACTTTTACACAGTTAACGTGGCTGTTCTCATGCGTTTTTCTCCCCAGTGGTTCTTGAAATTAATTGAAGCTGATTTGTACGATGATGATTTCCACGTGCTATGGGATCTGTAGAGCCACTACCAGTTGTGGTCCCATCTATGTCACGTCTGCACATAGTTTGAGTGTGCAACATCTCCAGGTATGGAGTTGGACCGGTACTAAATATTATTGTGAGGAGGTGGGGTGGGCTTGTCCTTGAGGATTGCTTAACCGATTAAGACCGGGAACGCATCTGTGTAACCATTTTAACCATTATTTTATACTTTGACTTTTCAAAAATAGCAGATATACAAGCTCATAGCGCGGCACCGAGTGCCGCGCTATGAGCTTGTATATCTGCTATTTTTGAAAAATCAAGAAAATGTGTGCAAATCTTTGAATATATATATATATATATTTTTTTTTAAAGCGAACATGTTTTACTCAAATCTTTGCTTTGTCCCTGGAACAACATATTTTGAGATGGGTGTCCGCGGCCAAATACATGTATAGCAACAGTTTTTTTCAAAAAACTGTTAGGATTTAGAAGACGTGTATTCTACAGAAGCAAAGATTCGAGTTACAAATGTTCGCTTTGAAAAATATATATTCAAAGATTTGCAAAATGTTTCATGACTTTTCTAAAATAGCAGATCTACAAGCTCATCTATGAGCTTGTATATCTTCTATTTTTTAATAGCCATGGTATAAGATAATGGTTAAAATGACAGATGCTTTCCCGGTCTTAATGGGTTAAAAATAGATATTATGTTAGCGGTCCAGAGCAAAAAAAATAAGTTTGAGAACCACTTAGAATGTACTGTATAGACACATTATACCGCCATTCACCTCGACCTCTGTGCCCTCCAGCCCCCCCAGAGTGTTCCCCAGGAGGCCACCGCACCTTGCGGAACCCGTACCGGAGTGTGGACTTTGATTCCACGGAGATCCAGAACACGGCCATCCAGGACCAGATCTGTGACCACTCCCTCTCCCCCGGTTGGTATCGCTTCAGCATCAACAACAAGCCGGCTGAGATGCCCACCAGCTGTGTGGAGGTGAGACACTATGGAATATGATTAAGGATTACTGTGATTATGGTAAGCTCACATTTCATATCACACACACCATACAGTAAGAACTCCTGTAAATTATTTAAAAAAAAAGCTGATACCCATATTTTCCGAAATACATTTTTATGCTAATATCGGCCCGATAATATCGGCCCGATAATATCGGGAGGCCGATAATATCGGACATCCCTAGTTTTAATTATAAGATACACTAATTTTGATGCTATTTATTTCCAGTTGTGCAAAAGGTTTTCAGAATAATGTCCCTGCGTCAAGATGTAATTTTCTGTTGTCTCTGGTCTCATTATGATCAGCTGTGTATCGTTCCAAACCATGTGTAAATAATAACATGCATTTCTTAGCTGTACATGATTATCTTGTGGTCGTCATGTTGTATCTTCTGTTTGTGTTTATATTCTGTAGGAACCACGATGAGTGGAGTTATCAGTTATCATGTTGTATCTTCTGTTTGTGTTTATATTCCGTAGGAACCATGATCAGTGGAGTTATCAGTTATCATGTTGTATCCTCTGTTTGTGTTTATAATCTGTAGGAACCATGATGAGTGCAGTAATGACGTCACATGGGTGTTGAACGTATAGAACAACAGACAGCTCACATGCAGGACTGCATCAGTCATTCTCTCTGAATTCCTGTAGATGGCGTTAAAGTTCAATGCAAGAGTTCAATGACTGTGCCTCGTCAGAAAGAGGTTGGACCTGAGACTAGGGGTCATCACCATACCAGCTTTTGATGGGCAGTTCCATCAATATTTTATATTGCCACGGACATGTGATCAATAATATTACCAGAAACACATAGGCCTAGCCCTAAATGTACTAATGTACTCCTGATGTGCCATAGTGTCTATTCTATTCCACTGCACTACACATTTTAAAACGTGCCACTTGTCAAAACAATATTAATACAAATCAAATCTAAATTATTTTGCGGGAAAAGCCGATCTACAAGCTCACAACCCATCACGGCATGTTGTGAGTTAATTAATGAAGGGCATGGCATGGATTTAAAGGAATGCAGTGTCACAATAGTTTAATGCAAAGATGCCTAATTTTGATCAGAGGTGAGGAGGAGGTCTGATGGTGAGGCTGTGGATTATGATTGTGGAGTGCTATTATAGTTATTGTTATTATTGAAACACTTTCTCTTAATTGACGAAAATGTGCTTTACTTTACTTTACCAGTTCTGCCCTCCTTTGCCTTAGTGCTCCTTCTCAACAGATGACATGCCATCTGTTTTGCTCTTTTCCTGCACCATTTTTCACTGTGGTCACTCACATACCGTTGACTTTAATTGATTCATTGTCTGACACACCTCATACACTCCATTAATCCATCTTCTTAAAAAGAAATCACACCCAGTGTGAAGTGAGCGGTGTTATTTAGCAACAACAGTGGTCATCACAGTGATGGAAGCTCACTTTTAAAAAAAAGTATTTTTTTTGATGTGCGTGGTGCTATTTATAGGTTATTAATTTCATCATGCGTCTCGCTAGCCAATCACAGTACTGAGCAAAGGGTGTGAATAGAGTCAGCCAATCACAGTACAGCGAAAGACACATTTTCATGACGGTCTTTTCACGACGGTCCCAAACCCACTTATAGGAGCGGCTACACCGCTCAAAAAATACTATCCCACAAAGGATTGAACGCACGTTTTAACATTTTCAGGGAATTAAGGCAGCTGTTAGCAAACATTACTTCTAGCTGACTTGTTGTCCTCACCTGATCCAAACATGTACGGGTAACAAGTACAATACCATAAATCTCTTGCAACATATTAATGAGCATGACATCCCGACACTTTATGAGTCACCAAAATTATTCAAACAAATATTTTTTTATTTGATTTTTTTTAAACCAAAAATTGCCGTGGACATAGACAAGTCTTGCCACGGACATGTTTGTCCATGTACGGACTACGGACATGTTGATGACCCTGCCTGACACGTCATTTTAAGCAGTGGTGGACAGTAACAAACTACATTTACTTGAGTAATATATTTAAATATCTGTATTTTACTTGAGTTAAGAAATAATAATAATTATAATTATACATAATTATACATAGAGGGACTTACCTCCAATCCAACCCTTGATGCTGAGTGCCAAGCAGGGAGACATTGGGATTTTAACCCAAACTTTCCAATGCCAGGACCAGTGTTGGGTAACGTGCGTTAGTACGTAACGCTGTTACGTAATATATTACCGAATTGTGGTAACGGGTAATATAATGCATTACTACAAGGAGAAGCTGTAATATATTATTAAAATGACCTTGTGCGTCACCCACCAAAGTGAAGGTGTTTTTTTATCCACCCACAAAGCCGCATCGTCTAGCCTAGTAAAGGTATTAAATTGGTTGTCAGTGGCTGGCAGCGCAGTGTGCACATCGAATCGCAAAAAGCCGATGCTTATTTTGTCTTGATCAACAGCAATACATTTGACAAAATACAGCGAAATCCCCAAATTCTTAATATCCAGTACAGTAAGCAATATAAATTAACTGCAAACAAATTCAAAGTTATATGCTATCAATATCACACAAAAGTAGAGAGAAGCTGTGATCTCACCTCACAAACAAATGGACAAGAAATAATCATTTTGCAAACAACATGTTCTGTTCGTTTGTCAACAATGATCTAAATGGAAAGTTTATTTCAGCAGCTAGATTGTGACAGTTTGACATAGTTTGAGACGTTTTTGCTGCGCAGGCCAGTCCTCGTTTAAGTTCATTGCTTTCACCTGTTGTTCTGCCTGCTGTGCGCAACAGGGCGTATCTCCGCCAGGCCAGGTTTACCTACCCAGGCCATGAAATTCATAGGCAGTCATATATTAGCCAATTAGAATGAAATCTGCTAAAACTGACTCATATACTGATACAGAACCATATATAGGCTATATATTGTTGCTGTCGGATGGAAACCTTGTATGTTCTTTTTTTGTTATTTTAAAACAAATTTAAATTGTGAAAATAGCCAATCTGCAATCTATAATTATTAATAATTAAGAAATATTATATTTTAAATAGTGAAAAATCAACTAAAGTCATTATTAGTGCAAGTTCAATCACATTTAATTTGAATGAAAATAACTTGTGGGGAAAATACATAAAATCTCTAATTTGTGAATCTAATGTGATTCATGTGACCCCTACTTCAGTCAGTGAAGACCAGGGCTGAAAGTGACATATATTGAGACCAGTATAACTTTGCACAAATGTTGGTAATTTGCCAACACATTATTTTGTGAAATAAATAAGTTATAGTTCACAGATAGTTATTCTTGTACTACATTAAAATAAAATCATCCTTAACCTTCAAGTTCAATTCTTTCTGTGGACTTTTTTTTTATGGCCTTCCTGCCCTGGCATTTGGCCTTTGTGCCCTAAAAAAAATTGCAACACCAAAGGCCAAGTGGCTTTGCCCCTAAAATGACAAAATTCCAGGCCTGGTTACAAGTTAGTTTGTAGATTTGGATTATTATTACAGAACATACATTAACCACTTGCCCTACATTTCAGCCATTTGAAAATAGCAGATCTACAAGCACTTTCATTTGCATTCTATGCTGCTCATGCAGTCCTTGTTCTGTGGACTTTGATTTAAAAAAAAGGTATAGATATTGTGTCTTGTCATGTCATTATAGGCTACATTATAGAAGGTATGTCTATTTATGAATTGATTAATTTAAGTAAATAAATTGATTCATTAATGTAATTTATAATCCTATCTTATAATTTAAATGTTTGCCCATCTCTGTGTCCCAAAAATAATTTGATAATAATACAAAATCTAGATTATTTAATTGTCCAATTTTAGCTTTTTTTTTAAGTAACTAAAAAGTAATATATTAATATATTACTGTTTCTCAGACAGTAATATGTAACGAAATGTATTACTTTAAAAGGAGGGTAATAAGTAATAGTAATATATTACTAAAATAAAGTAACTTGCCCAACACTGGCCAGGACAGACATTTAACCACAAGGCCACTGAGCTGATCTTGATCATGATCACAGGCCTTGTGATCATCATCTTGAGGTCAAAATTGTAAACATGATGCACAAAATCATAACTTGTTTTCATCCACTGACTGTCTGCCTGTATGTTCTAAATGTGATATCAATCCAACTTGTTTATTATTTTCCCCCCTCAAAAGTGGAAAAATAGCAGATCTACCAACTCACAACGTGTCAAAATGCGATGCGTTGTGAGCTTTTAGACCGGCTATTTTTTTAAGCACACCTTAGTCTGTGATGCTCGTTCCTCACAGCAGTCTCAGTGTCATACACACACACACACACACACACACACACACACGCACGTGCACACACACACACACACACACACACACACACACACACACACACACACACACACACACACACACACACACACACACACACACACACACACACACACACACACACACACACACACACACACACAGTGCATGCAGATTGTTGTTGTAATAAGACAACCACTGTCATTGAACAAGCTGTCATTCCTGACATTCCTCACCTATCAACTCACTCACCTCACTTGGCCCTGTTCCAATCAGATCGCTCTAGCTCAGTGTTTCCCAGACATTGGTTCGGGACCCATTTTTGGGTCACGGAAATATTTGTATGGGTTGTGAGTAAATTATTATTTAAAAACATGTTATAAAATAAAATAAAAGGGAAAATGTCTTACAAAATAATTTTAGGGGGAAAATCCATAAATTGAAAGAAATCTTTAAATCTAAAAATAGCGGATCTACAAGCTCACAAAAAGCTTAAGTGGTTAATTCATAATGTATTTGTGTACGTTTGTGTCCCATGGGAGACTCAAACATTATATTTTGGGTCTCAGCTGAAAAGGTTTGGGAACAACTGGTCTAGCTCATTGACAGAGTTCCTTTAAAAGGACTCCTGCTCCTTCCTTGTCACTTGTGCTATCTGTTCCTGCCACCACCCAGCAGCAGGCAGCACCAGGGTTGGCCCTAGGGGTGGGCTCCAGAGCCCCCTGCCTTCCATCAGGTAAGGTTTGATCAGAAGGATCTGATCAGATTCTCCTGCAATGGAGCCTGCGCCAAATAGTAGAGGCCCTAGGAGGGGTCCACGTGTACCCTCTTATTTTTTTTTCTAGTTTAGATTTTTGGCATCCATAGGACCTCTAATATAGGGATTTTGATGATCCCAAGAAAAAAAGTGGTCCAAAGTGTGTTTTTTTCAATGTTTTATTACCCCTATGAGACCTGCAGGATTGCTGGCTGAAATGCCAGCGAGACTGTCTTTCGGAGACTGTGGCACGCTCAAATTTAGACGTAGCCCAAAGATAGCGATACCATTTGATTCTAGACAACCTCAGGTTTCCAATGGGACCAACCTTGTCATGCTACCTTGTCGGGAAGGGGGCTAAATACCTAAGGATTCAAAGTTAGACAACATTTTGTCGAGGGAAAAACGGCCATCACTGTTTTCCAAATGGTCCCCTGAGCTGTCACCTTGATATAAGTGAATTGAAATGGGTTACATGTATACCTACAAGCCTCCCCTGTACATAAATGCCACATTTATGCCAATCTCATGCAGTTTTGGGCAAGAATCATGCAGTTTATTGCATGCAGTACAAATATGTAATTGCCGCCTATTGTAAAAGGGAGACCACTTTACTGTATCTATAGCTGCATGAGACCACTCTACTGTATCTATAGCTGTATGAGACCACTGTACTGTATCTATAGCTGTATGAGACCACTGTACTGTATCTATAGCTGTATGAGACCACTGTACTGCATCTATAGCTGTATGAGACCACTGTACTGCATCTATAGCTGTATGAGACCACTGTACTGCATCTATAGCTGTATGAGACCACTTTATTGTATCTATAGCTGTATGAGACCACTGTACTGTATCTATAGCTGAATGAGACCACTGTACTGTAGCTATAGCTGCATGCATGAGACCACTGTATCTATAGCTGCATGAGACCACTGTACTGTATCTATAGCTGCATGAGACCACTGTCTGCATCTATATCCCACTATACTGAATCTAAACCGCTGTACTGCATATATAGATTACTTTACTCCATCTATAGACCACATACATTGACCACTGTACTGTATCTCTATAGACCACTATACTGCATCTCAACTCAACACAACTCAATGGGGGGGGCGGGGGGGTCCACAGATGCACTACAGTGGTCTACAGATGTGTCTATAGAAGCACTAGAGGAGTCTACAGGTGCACTAGAGTGGTCTACAGATGCACTACAGTGGTATACAGATCACGCCAGTGGTCTACAGATGCACTAGAGTGGGCTACAGATGCAATAGAGTGGTCTACAGGTGCACTAGAGTGGGCTAGAGAGGCACTGGAGTGGTCTACAGATGCAATAGAGTGGGCTACAAATGCACTACAATGGTCTACATACCACGACAGGGGTCTACAGATGCACTAGAGTGGTCTATAGATACAGTACAGCATTCTATAGATACAGTAGGTAGTCTATAGATGTAGTACAGTGGTCTCATATAGCTATAGATACAGTGCAGTGGTCTATATATACAGTACAGTGGTATATAGATGCAGTACAGTGGTTTATAGATTCAGTACAATGATCTATAGATGCAGTACATGATCTCATGCAGCTATAGATGCAGTGGTCTCATATAGAAAGAGATGCAGTACAGTGGTCTAGATACAGTACAGTGGTCTCATGCATGCAGCTATAGATACAGTACAGTGGTCTCATACAGCTATAGATACAGTGCAGTGGTCTCATACAGCTATAGATGCAGTACAGTGGTCTCATACAGCTATAGTTACAGTGCAGTGGTCTCATACAGCTATAGATACAGTGCAGTGGTCTCATACAGCTATAGATACAGTACAGTGGTCTCATACAGCTATAGATACAGTACAGTGGTCTCATACAGCTATAGATACAGTACAGTGGTCTCATACAGCTATAGATACAGTAGAGTGGTCTCATACAGCTATAGATACAGTACAGTGGTCTCATACAGCTATAGATACAGTACAGTGGTCTCATACAGCTATAGATACAGTAAAGTGGTCTCCTTTTTACAATAGGCGGAAATTACATATTTGTACTGCATGCAATAAACTGCATGATTCTTGCCCAAAACTGCATGAGATTGGCATACATGTGGCATTTATGTACAGGGGAGGCTTGTAGGTATACATGTAACCCATTTCAATTCACTTATATCAAGGTGACAGCTCAGGGGACCATTTGGAAAACAGTGATGGCCGTTTTTCCCTCGACAAAATGTTGTCTAACTTTGAATCCTTAGGTATTTAGCCCCCTTCCCGACAAGGTAGCATGACAAGGTTGGTCCCATTGGAAACCTGAGGTTGTCTAGAATCAAATGGTATCGCTATCTTTGGGCTACGTCTAAATTTGAGCGTGCCACAGTCTCCGAAAGACAGTCTCGCTGGCATTTCAGCCAGCAATCCTGCAGGTCTCATAGGGGTAATAAAACATTGAAAAAAACACACTTTGGACCACTTTTTTTCTTGGGATCATCAAAATCCCTATATTAGAGGTCCTATGGATGCCAAAAATCTAAACTAGAAAAAAAAATAAGAGGGTACGCGTGGACCCCTCCTAGGGCCTCTACTAAAAGTGATGACATTTTGTGCCAATGTTTAACATGTAGAGACTCTGCAATTAATGTCACTTTTCAACAGTGTTGTGCTAGTTACTGAAAACCAGTAAATAGTTACCATTACTAGTTACTTAATTTAAAAGTAACTCAGTTACTTTACTAGTTACTTACACCAAAAGGTAATGCGTTACTGTGAAAAGTAACTTTTTAGTTACTTTAAAAAAAAGGGCTCCCATTATTGCCCTTATAGCCTTCATTTCAGTACTGTTATTGCATTGGAGAATAATACAATCTGTTGATCAACTTGATATGCATTTGCATCACTGAACTCAGCAATGTGGTCTATACCAGGGGTCGCGCTATAGGATTGTAATCTGCTGGTCCCAATGTCCGGAATGATTCAAATTTATCGGACATCTAATAAAAAATACCGGTCTTAATTATGTTTAAGCATTAATTACAAGCAGGTGCGTAAATACAGCCTAACACTTAGGCCTATAGCATTATAATCTGGATTGAGCTATTTGAACATGAACCATGATGAACGAGTAATATACACATTTTATATACAGTAGCGGGGTCATCTTACACAAATACATTAATTACCTACATTACCGCATGTTGCGCATGTTGCATGCGTAATGGTTTCTCAATGATCAATTGCGCTTGAACGCATTTTATAATCAAAGGGCACTGCAAAATAATGGGCATTTCAGATTAATCCTAACGTGGATCAGCTGACCTGTTAGGGTAATAAATAGACCACTACTCACTCACAGGAGGTTATACTGTATAGTTAGGCAGTGGCAGAGCCTTATAGGCAGTCGATGCCTATTTCACCTGGATGCCACAGTTGCAGTAGCCTATAGCTGTTAAGAGTATTTACGCATCTGTGTTGGATATTTCATCTTCAACTTGCATTGTTGTTAAACTGTAGGGCAACTTGCCAACTTTACTCACGTAAAGTTGCCCTTGTAGTAGCCTACAAGTGCCCTTGTATAACGAAAAACATCACATGGATGCACCTGGGACGTATCATCAGTGTCTGATTTAGAAGACCTTTCTAGAATCTTCTCAGGTCTCAATGGGTTAACAGCGTGTGAGGGTGACATGCTCTTTCTATCTCTCTCTCTCCCAGAAACACACACACGCTGTTAAGAGAGAGAGAAAGAAAGAGCGAGCGAGCGAGAGAGCTTGCAAAGCAGAGGATTTGAAATGTGCCTGATTTGCGGTGATAATGAATGAACTGCCGTGTCATTGTCAACCGCCCACAGCGCGTCTCTGCATGTGACACAGACTGGTGTAAAGTAAATAAATACGTTTACTCAAGTACTGTACTTAAGTACAATTCTCAGTCACTGTTCGCCTCGCTGTATATATAAATACTATATAAAAAATAACGGAGTAACGCACCATGTAGTAACGGTAACTGAGTTACTGAATAAAAAATATAATGCGTTAGAGTATTAGTTACTGAAAAAAAGAACGGCGTTACAGTAACGTGTTACTTGTAACGCGTTAGTCCCAACACTGCTATTCAATATCTGTAACCATTTATTTATGTAAAACACATCATGAATTCATTACGTGTGGTACAAGTCTCTTATGTTGAACTGATTTTTGTTTGTCTTATTTCCTTGGTATTTCTGCTGTATTTTTTTTATTTATTTTTATTTTAATGTTTTATGTTGCTGTCATGAATGCCTACATAGAGGACAGTGTTACGTCAGGACAGGAGGAGATCAGGTTCTACCAACTATGTCAACACTTTCTGGGTTTGGCAAGGTGGTTTCAATAGTTTTCCATTAGGATGACAGGTATTCAATGTTGATGAGAAAGCCTGGGACATTACTGTGAATCCATGCATGCAGTAGGTGTGTTGTGTTGTATGGTATGCCAGTGGAATGACGTGGTCAAAACAGATAGATACACAATGAGAGATTAGATAATGAAGTGCATCATGATTTAAAGGAATGCAGTGCCACAACTATTATACTGTGCCCTGACTGTCATCAGCCATCAAAAAGAGAGGGAGGGTGGAGGAAGAGAAAGATTAGGTAATAACTTGTTTTATAGTAGATTGTGTTTGTGTTTCCAATGTTGATCTGTATCATTCTTTTCTCCTCTTTATAAAGCAAGACAGCTCATAAACACCATTTAGTCAACACCTGCATTCTAGGAACCAAGCTGGTAAATGCTTACAGCCATGCAGGGAATGATACATACAATATCATACTCTTTATTCATTTACTTGAAAAATGCCCCTCTTGGCCCCTACACCCTGCATGCACTAAGCATGCATGCACACTGCCAGGGACTCGTACTAGGATTCACCTAGGGGGTACTCTTACACTATCTAACAGATTGGTAAATGTTTACATCACATGATGTTGTCAAATATGGTTATGTTGGTTCATATACGGTATATATAACTGTGTTACCATGAAGAAAATGATGTTTATAATGCAGGCCTACTTAGTACAGTGGATTGACGTGTGTGCGTGGGTGCGGTGAAGTATACTGAACAGAGCTGCTATTACAAACAAACAGAAAGAAACATCATGTTACTCCCATTTTAACTTCCCTAAAGTGGTTGCCTGTAGGGATTAGGGAAGTTATTAACCCCTTATGAGCCTGTGTATAGCCTCAGGCAGGAACCTGCTGCTTGGAGTGGAGGATGTAGATAAAGTGTTCTTTCCAAGTGATCAACGATAGTTTTCTGAGTGTTCTATGATGTCTGGATCACTGCAAACATTATTCTCAAGTTATTAATTAAACCCTTACATGTAAATAGCAAATACTGGGTTTAATGGACATATTTGTTTATGTTTATTTTTCCCAATTTAGTCATTATGCCAATTAACCATGCCCACTGAATTCTGTGTTGCCACTGCTCTTGTAAGCCTGTTAGTGCGGAGGGGCAGGCTGGCCTCTGTCCAACTCACATTTAATACCCCCTTCTGACAGGTCAGCAAAGCTACAAAGATCACTCGTCAACACTCACTGCACACCTGAAGAAAACGTGTCAGACATGAAACAGAGCAAAACAAAATAACCAAGAGGACAGAATGCTTTAAACTGTCACAGTCATTGCATTCTACGTTCTTGACCATCTGCATTGTTTAGAGGATCCTTGATAGAAAATAACACCGGAAATAGCCGATCTGCAAGCACATTATGCTTGTATTTCAACCACAAATTAAGCATTGAGGTCTAGACTATTTGTTGAAATTGTTGTGGTTCAATGTGGTTAATATGTTGTTGGCATTAATAGTGTGTATGTGTAGTGTAAAGTATGCAATACAGGTGAAGGTACATTATTGTGTTGGTTTGACTGCAAGTCAGAGTACCTGCCCTGCTGGGGAGGGGAGGGCTTTTTCATGTCTGTGCCCAGGTGAACTTTGTCTCATAATCAGCCTATGATTAGAGGAGGAGCGACTACAACCTGTTGCAACAAGACTCTATCTGTGAAGTTGTGCTAGTGAAAAACACAGGACTGTAGACACTCCCTGTGTGATAGAAATACACATACGTTGCGGCACAGTCACCCATTTTGATACAACTGAGCACAACACAGTGAAATGAACAGTCCGGACTGCATTTTGTTTTTTCGACGACAAAGCCAGATCGAGGACCAATTCATGCAGGTTAAAGTAGGGTAAGTGCCACTGTGGTTTATTATAATGTTCTAGAACAGTGGTTTTCTAAGTGGGGACCCCAGGGGTCCTTGAGGGGGCAAAATTAGGAACAGTTTAACCACCCTATTTTATAGTTTGGTTATTAGAAAATAGCCGATCCACAACCAGTCAGTTTGCGAGGCATTGTGAGCTTGGAGATCGGCTATTTTTGAAACATGAGTAAAAATCACGGGGGGAAAGTTATTACAAAGGTTAATGCTGCAGGATACTTCTTGCAGAAATATTAAGAACAAAATGATGTGAAGGAGAAAACAAATGAATACATTTTCTTGCCTATAGAACTTGTACCTCCAAGGTATTGTATAGCCGAAGGAGCACTAATTACCCCTCCCCTACTCTTTCTCTCCTTCTAGGTCCGCGCTAAACCTGTCTCTCCCTCCAGTTCCATCCTCCTGTCTGTCTCTACCCCCTCTCTCTCCCCCCGCCCCACACCAATTCCCTCCCTCTCTCCCTCTCCCAGAATAATTAGATAACTAGAAAATGTGCTCCTCGGAGCACAAGTCTCCGCGAGCAGACCCGTGCTATTTTAATAGCACGGGTCGTCTTGGTAGAACGGGTCGTCTTGGTAGAATGCGCGTGGTTTTTGGTGTTCTGCAGGGGCGACTGAATATGTAGTGTCTGCATCTAAAAGATGTTCTTCTTGAAGCAATGTGTCATATGGGAGTCGTCGTAATTGACTGGTTTGTTCAAATGCTTGTCTGTCTTCTTCATCTTCATTGTCTTGAACAGTTTCAGCAGTTGATTGGTGTGTTTGATCTATGTCAGTTTTCTCTAGTGCTACATAATGTATTTGATCAAGGCGGCCAATTGTTACAGTATTAAGACTTCGGCCTTGTTGTGGGATCAATTCAACTCTATAGTCCTCTTCTGTGTTACTGTTGTAGATGAGTATGCTTTCTTAGCTTTGGCCTTCTGCGCCTGACCAATGTTAGGTGTTCTCAAGAGGGACACACACACGCACGGACGGGTGATTTGTACTGGAAGGTACTGTTCCAATCAAGACTGATTGATCCTGTCTTACCTCACTTCAAAAGGCATAAATGGCCTTTTGAAGTGACACACCTATTTATAGGATTTTATTTCGTCATGCGTCCCTCTAGCCAATCAAAGGCATTGGTGTCAACATATTGACACGTGTCACGTGGAGCTTGACCAATGTTAGCTTGGCTAGGGGCCATGCTAACACACGGCGGGACGAAGCGAAAACATACTCTTAATTTCATTCCTTCTCTCTGTTTCTTAGCTTTGGCCTTCTGCGCCTTTGCGTCTTCATCAGGTTTCAGATGTTCATTTGCTGCTTCTTTAGTTTGCATAATGGGAGTTAGTTACATTGTGTGATCTCAGCCTCCATTTATATATTTATATTACATATTGTGATGTCACGTAAAACTGACCAATGTTGGGTGTTCTCAGAGGAACACACACGCACGGACGGGTGATTTGTACTGCAAGGTACTGTTGGTAGAATGTGCGTGGTTTTTGGTGTTCTGCAGGGGCGACTGAATATGTAGTGTTTGCATCTAAAGAATGTTCTTCTTGAAGCAATGTGTCATATGGGAGTGGTCGTAATTGACTGGTTTGTTCAAATACTTGTCTGTCTTCTTCATCTTCATTGTTGTCTTGAACAGTTTCAGCAGTTGATTGGTGTGTTTGATCTATGTCAGTTTTCTCTAGTGCTACATAATGTATTTGATCAAGGTGGCCAATTGTTACAGTATTAAGACTTCGGCCTTGTTGTCGTGGGATCAATTCAACTCTATAGTCCTCTTCTGTGTTACTGTTGTAGATGAGTATGCTTTCTTAGCTTTGGCCTTCTGCGCCTTTGCTTGACCAATGTTAGGTGTTCTCAGAGGGACACACACGCACGGACGGGTGATTTGGACTGGAAGGTACTGTTCCAATCAAGACTGATTGATCCTGTCTTACCTCACTTCAAAAAGTAGAAGCTTTTTGAAGTGACACACCTATTTGTAGGATTTTATTTCGTCATGCGTCCCTCTAGCCAATCAAAGGCATTGGTGTCAACATATTGACACGTGTCACGTGGAGCTTGACCAATGTTAGCTTGGCTAACAATGTTTGCTCACACACGGCGGGACGAAGCGAAAACATACTCTCCACCTACGGCGGAGACAATAATCTAAAAGAGCGTGAGTTAGCTATAATGCTATAAGTGACGTGTTGAATATGACGTGTTACAACACCATGTTGTCATCATCTTCTTTGGATTGATTGATTGATTGATTGATTGATTGATTGATTGATTGACTGTCAGACTGCAGAGGATATTATTATTATTATTATTATTATTATTATTATTATTTCATTCAGGAAAGAGAAGCTTCAATACACTTTCTCTCATGACAATTTCGAGCTTATAGATCAGCTTTTTACATTGGAATATGGAATGTTCCAATGGGCCACATTCGGCCCGCATGCCGCCCAGTTGAACAACAAACTAGGCTATATTTGAACATTTTCACCTCCAAAATAGGGAGGCTAGGGTTAAAGCACTATGTAACTTTTTTTTTAATTAAAGAGGATAGTTACATAGTGCAGCTTCAATGTGGTTAATAGGCATAATAATATGCATGTGATTTCTGTTTTGAATTTGCTGTGAATCCCATGCACCTCAGCAGGGAAAGTTGTTATTATCATTTTAAATGAATAGTTTAACCATGCAGTCAGTGAGGTTCATATTTTGGATATTCATCCGTTGAGTCATTTCTTGAGTGCTCACAGCAGTAATGTCCTTCCAATTTGATAAGAGCTGCATAGAACTCCATCTCATGAGTATAGGGTGACGAGGCGTCCTGTTTTGTGTGGGACTAGGAGAGGAAGAGGGGAAGGGAAGGAGTGAGGGGCGGGTAAAGAGAGGGGATAGAGGAGGATGGAACTGGAGAGAGAGAGAGAGACAGGTGTAGAGGGGACCTAGAAGGAGAGAAAGATAGTACGTGGGAGAGGGGTAATGGAAAGTGCTCCAATCTTGGAGTAAGAAATGCCAACAGGTTCTTTAGCAAGGCAATGTAGGCTATTCATTTGTTTTCCCCTTTGTGTCATTTTGAGCTTACTATTACTGCAAGAAGTATGCTGCAGCTTTTACCCTACGTTAACCTTATACCATTTTCCTCCAAGATTCTCTAAAATAGCCCATCTACAATCTTACAATGTGTCGCATTGTGCCACTGTGTGAGCTTGTAGATAGAGCAGCTATGAAGCAGAGCTCATGCTAGGATTTTAAACTGCCTATAGTCACAATGCGTCTACAGTACTTTTTTCCTTGCACCTTGTCTTTGGCACCTGAATTTCCCTAGCGGGATCAATAAAGGTCTTTACTATCTTATTGCCCTGTCGTTTGCAATTGTCTGTGTGTGTTTGTGGGAGAGAGAGAGAGAGAGACAAAGAGCAAGAGACGGGTGCCATGGAGGGCCCAGAAGGGAGGTTTACTACTATTATGTCATTGCTATCCTGTCACTGCGTGTTTGTGAAGACGTTGCTGTGGGGTAAGGTTTGTTGGCCTTCCGGGCCCCCCCTTATTGCCAAATGCACCTCTGTGTGTGTGTGTGTGTGTGTGTGTGTGTGTGTGTTTGTGTGCATGCGTGTCGAGTTGTCTGCCACACTTCTGATGCACGTGACAGTGTCCTCATACTCAAGAGGAGAACTACAGTAGGCCTATCCTTAATCAGATTTTCAGTTCTCCTTATTTGCTGTTACAAATAGACATAGCAAGACATTTTCCTCCCACCACTTCTGTGGCTTTGCTGGGTTCCTCTGACACTCAGGGGGTCAAGTAGATATCGTTGCTGTCGGGCAGAAACCTCTCATCTCCATATTTCAACTTTTTGTGTTTTTTTGTAAATTAATGCCCTACTTGATCATACTACAGTGCCACACAAAAGCATCAGAAGTAGTAGCTCTACAAGCTCAAAATGTGTCGCTTCGTGTCACGTTTTGAGCTTGTAGATCTGCTACTTTTGCTATTTTTGAATTTGAATCCTGAAAAGTAACAGTTTTGGACATATGAGGTTTCCACCCGACAGAGACGATATACAAACACATTGTAGAGAGGGCAATCTGGGACAAGGCAGATCAGATGGAAATGCTGTCAGAGGCTCTCTGTTGAGTCTGTGTGTGTGTGTGTGTGGGTGTGGGTGTGGGTGTGGGGAGGTAGGTAAAGATTTTGCTTTGCACGACAAGTGTGGAACGACACATCAAACTCCATGTCTCACAACATTCTGAATTATGAGCATTCATACTGTCTGCGGCTCACAGACAGCGTCACCACACAAAGTAAACAAGGAAGTGAATGTAGTCTCACACATCTGTGGTAAAAAGGACCTTACTTCATCTTCCCAAACAAATGCAAAATGTTATTAAGGCATCTATGACTATTTAATTTTCCAGAGGTAGGCAACACCCTCTGTGATTGTCCTCCACGACCCATTTTGTATCGTTTTGATGTCATTTCAATGTGCTGTTCAACACCTGTCGCCTAAAGCATGACGTTTATCCTGTGTCCATCGATTAGATTGATGTACAACACGTGTGCTGTCACACTCAGCTCAGGTTAAACTAGCCTCTCAGGACAATAATAAAGTTTCACTCTGTATAGACAAAAAAACACTTATGAAGTTATTACTGCAGATGGGGGGGAATCCATTCCCTTCTTTGGAATTAACAGTAAAACCAGGGTATTTTACAAAAGAAGGTAACGTCATCTATGTCATTTTCTCTATATAGCAATGGCATGTCCGGTGTCGAAAGCTTCCTTTCCTTCATTTCCAAGTTCCTTGAGTATGAAAATCACGCACAAATACATCATAAAGGGGAAGAAGATTACCTTCTTCTTAAAGTGTCTGGCAGGTCAGGGAGTTGTGAAAAATTTGCAATATTCTTTTAAACATTTTAACAAACCAAATCTTGTATGGGTGCTGCCTCCATGCCACAAAATATTTTCAGATGGGGGTCTGATGGGGGGTCTAATTAATGAATGTCCTTACAAGTTTGAGAACCACTGCTCTAGCTGATGTGCATACGGCAGTAATAAGCTCACACATTATGTAAAGCTGAAACATAATATAGACCATTATCCTGTTGCAGATGACACAGGATTTATTGTGGAAAATTATTTGTCAGATAGATAACCAAACTTTCAATTGTGGCAGATTATCAACATGAAAAGTTACTATAATTAACTTAAAATTATACAATTCTAAACCAATGTATATTTAAACCTACTGTGAATCAATCAATCAATCAACCAATTAATCAACCAATCAAACAAACAAACAAACAAACAATAAATCAAATATTTTCTGTTAGCTGTTGTATCTGCACCTTGCAAAGTGACATGTTGTGACCTTGTATATTGGCTATTTTTGCTGCGCAACACTGGCGTGCAATGTGTAATGCATTTAGGCCTAGGCTATTCTTTTGTGGTTCAAAGTGGTAAATAGTGTGTGTGTGTGTGTGTGCGTGTGTGTGTGTGTGTGTGTGCGTGTGCGTTGCAAATGAATTATTGTGCTCTGTTGACTGCAAGTCAGTTTACCTGCCTTGCTGGGGAGGGGAGACTTTTCCATGTCTGTGTCCAGGTGAACTTTCTCTCACAATCAGCCCATGAATACATAGAGGAGGAGCGACTAAAACCTGTTGCAACATGACACCACCTGGATGAAGTTATATGCTAGGGAAAAACACAGGACTTTTATTTCTACTTTATTTGTTTATTTAGACAGGACAGAGCATATTAATGAACGTCACATGAACGTAAATACACCGGATTTAGCAAAGATGCTAATGGATGCTAAAGGACTGTATACTGTGATATAGAAATACACATACCTTACGGCAGAGTCACCCATTTTGATTTGAATGTGCAACACAGTGACACGAACAATCCGGACTCTAGGAGGACCAATGCATTCAGGTTAATGTAGGTCATTGGTTTATTATAATGAATACTAGAACAGTGGTTCTCGAAGTGCCAAGGCAAAGTGGGGTCCTTGAGGTGGTTCCAGGGGGTTCCAGAAAAATTAGGAACGGTTTAACCATCCTATTTTATACTTTGGCCATTCAAAAGTATATCTATAAGCTCACAACGTGTCACGATACGAGGCGTTGTGAGATTGTAAATCGGCTATTTGAAAAAACATATTTTCAGATGGGGTCCATACCTTCAATGACATGAAAAACCACTGTACAAGAACATATCTCTCTAGACTGGAAGATAAAAGGTATACTGTAAGCTGCAGCATAGCCTACGTCTTGCATAAATGAAGTTCAGCGAGGTAAGAACAAAATGACGTAAAGGAGAAAACTAATGAATACATTGCCTCGCCTATTTAGGCATTTAGGCACTTTCTAACCAACCGAAGGAGCACTTTCTATGTATTAGCCCTCCCCCACTCGCTCTCTTTCTCTCCCTCCGATGACTGTGAAGCAGGGAAAGCTGCCATTACAGTTTTTGAAGTCAATCAAACTGTGCACACGTAAAATGCAGGTTTTAACCTGTCATGGTCATTGCAGCCGACATTATGCCCAAATACTACAAGCTCACCGTTGTGAAAGAAATCATACTGACAAGGATTACATATTGGGAATGAAGACATTAGCCTCCATGACCATCATTAATGTGTTGGGCTCTACTTATAGATTGTGTGGAAGAATGTTGTTTTATCATAATAAACAATAGCTGCCTATCACTAAAAAAGTTAAACAAATATGTGTGTGTTATAACTCAAAAATATTTTGAAAATATTTTAACTAAACAAATCTGGTCCATGCCACAACATATTTTCAGAAGGGGTCTGCGGCCAAATACATATTACTTTGGGAGTCCTTATAAGTTTGAGAACCACTGATGTGCATATGAGAATAATAAGCTCACATAGTATGCAGAACTGAAACATAACATAGACCACATCCTATAGAGCATCGCAGTTCCCGCCCACTTCCTGGTGCCGGAAGGAAAAACTCAATGCATTTTTCCCATTGACATTTCCAAAAATATTTATATCAATTAATTTAAGCCTAGAATCAAGCCATCCAGGGTCCTGGTGAATCATGACCATAAAACGTTTTTTTCTGTGATTTTTTTTATTTTATATTTAATTATATGATATACTTTATTTAATAAATACCCTTTGTTTTGCCGTTTTCAACAAACAAAAAAAATCACAGAATCAAACGTTTTATGGTCATGATTCACCAGGACCCTGGATGGCTTGATTCTAGGCTTAAATTAATTGATATAAATATTTTTGGAAATGTCAATGGGAAAAATGCATTGAGTATTTTGCGGTGGAACCCGGAAGGGGCGGAAACTGCGATGCTCTATTGCAGATGACAGTCACATGATTTATTTGTGGAGTGCAAGATTCCTCGGTTTGTGAGATAGAGAACTAAACCTTCAATGGTGGCAGATTATCAACAACATGGAAAGGTACTGTAATTAACTTCTTATATGAAAATGTACAGTATTATTACACAATTCAAAACCAATGTATATGTAATCCTCAATCAATCAATCAATCAGCTAACAATCAATCAATGTTAGCTGCTGTATCTGTAATAATGCAGCATCTTAAAAGAGCCTGTTCACCTCTGTCTGTGAATCAGCAGTTGACAAAACACTTGATCACCTGCAGTTTAGATGGAAAACATGAATTATGCTCCTTTACCATGTTAAATGGTAATTCATGCTTAATTCAGAATAACTTTAGTTCCGTCTTAAATCATATTTCACCGTTGAATGGAAGTCAGAAACTTAGCTCTTTTATAAGAAAAGCTATTTGAATGTTGTGTGGGTGTCTGGGTGTTTGTTGTAAATTTGTAAGCCCTATTTGATCATTGTACAGTATGTCACACAGCTAAAATCGCCACTATAGACTGATCTACAATGTGATGCATTGTGAGCTTGTAGATCGGCTATTTTCCCTATTTAAAAAATGACAAATAGAAATTACATATATTTTTTTTGACAAATTTCACCTGTAATGACATGCCCAAATAGGGATGCCAGGGTTGTTAAAGGAGTCTTAAAAATAAATCCCCGCCAGGCTGGGTTGCCTACCCAGGGCTGCAACATTTGGAAGGCAGTCATAGCCAATTAGAATGGAATTGGGTAATTCTGGCTTGATCTTGATCCCATAACTTCAGAGATAATATGTACCGATTTGTGTGAGTGTTGGACAAAATCTGTAGGAGTAGTATCAAAAGGTGGGTTTGGAAGAAAGCGTGAAATGGCTGAACATCTAGACTGGAACAAATGGCCGGGGCACGCACGCACGGATGCACGGACGGATGCACGGACGGACGCACGCACGCACGCACGGATGCACGCACGGATGCACGGATGCACGCACGGATGCACGGACGCACGCACGCACGCACGCACGCACGCACGCACGCACGCACGCACGCACGCACGCACGCACACACACACACGATATCCAAGAAAGCAGGACAGGACTGCGCTTGATTCAATCAAACTGCCACACATGTGGGTCAAGTGCAGGTTTGAACCTGTAACATTTAGAGACTCCTTGATAGAAAAGAATGCAAAAAATAACCAATCTACCAGCTTAAAACGTGTTGCAATGTGACTGACATGTTGTGAAGTTGTAGATCGGCTATTTTTGCTGTGCAACACTGGAATACAATGTAGGCTGTGGTTGTGGTTTAATGTGATTAATTTGTGTTGACATGTGTGTATTTGAGTATTTGTGTTGTAATTTCTGTAGTACAGGTGAAAGTAGGCTACAGGTCAATTATTGTGTTTTTGACTGCAAGTCATTTTACCTGCCCTGGTGGGGAGGGGAGGCTTTTCCATATCTGTGTACAGGTGGGCGGGCTTTCTCTCATAATCAGCCTATTAATATATAGAGGAGGAGCAACTAAAACCTGTTGCAACATGACACCCCTTCGACGAAGTTGTGCTATAGAGAAAAACACAGGACTGTAGACACTCCCAGTGTGATAGAAATACACGTACGTTATGGCATATTTGATACGACTCCATTTTGTTTTGTGATGACATATAAAAGCTGGAGAACCAATGCATGCAGGGTAATTGGTTTAATATAATGTACTAGAACAGTGGTTCTCAAAGTGGGTCCAAGGGTCCTTGATGGGGTTCCAGGCTATTTTATACTTTGGCTATTTGAAAATATCCAATCTACAAGCTCACAATGTGTTGTGGTATGAGCTTGTAGATTGGCTATTTTCAAAACTTTTTTCAAGTTCTAATTTTGAATAATTTTGACATTTTAAAACACAGATCTTCTCTTATGGGGGTCCCTGGCACAACATATGTTCAGATCACGGCCAAATACAAATCAATTTGGGTGTCCTTGACATGAAAATGCATGAGATTGAGAACCACTGTACTAGAACAAATCTGTGTTTTTTTTTTTTAGCTTTTTACCCCTTTACTCCCCAATTTAGACATTGTTTTCCAATTGGTTCCTTCCCACACACACTGGCCCTCATTTATCAACGCGGTGCAGACCAAATAATGGGCGTACGGCGAGATCACCGCAACTTTCGGCATTTATCAATATATCCTGACGTTGGCTTCATCCTACCGTACGCTGAGATCTCACGTCTGGTCGATAGCAGTTGTTCACGTTGGCTGCGCCCGTTTATTCCATTCTAGACCTGCGGAGCAGCATTGTCTGACTGTCTGACAGGCATCTGGACACAAAATGGAATAGCCTTGACTGCTTTATTTTAATGTAATTTGAACGCGCACTGCTCGGTATGGGTTAAATACATTAATATACAAATGTATTCCATTCATGGCGATGTGGTATCATAATCTGTCATTCATGTAAGCTACTAGCCTACTTGATTGACAAAGATTGTACCGTACACAGTTGGGCTTCAAGTAGGTGCGTGTGTGTGCGTGTGCGTGTGCGTGTGTGTGTGTGTGTGTGTGTGTGACTTGACAGGCAGCGAGGCGAGCCGGCAAAACTCTTTCTTATTGGCTTTCCATGCTTTATTTGGTCGTATTCTGGTTCTCCATGTCGTAAAATCAGGGCGTTTCGAGAATATTTAAGGGCGTGTTATTTAAATGACGCTCGGTTTCAGCCGTGACATTTATCAAGGCTCCGACCCAATGTACGCTAGGATTGGCTGTATGGGATTGATAAATGTGACTTCGACGTTGGTGTACGGCCGAATATTTGGAAAAATATAAGCCGGTTTATAAACTCCGTTGATACATGAGGGCCACTGTGTGTTGTCAGTGCTGTTGTATCCTACTGACTCACCTGCCAGTGAAGAGCCCCCGTCGGGGACTCAACACTCCCTGCTGATAGGTGCCACCACAGCCTCTAGGAATACTCATATCACCCTCCTCGCCCGGCTTTCCTTCCCCAAACACGGTTCGTATAGATGCTCGACAAAGCAGTGGATTCGAACCCACAACCTCCACGGTGGTGGGCAGCCACTTTACCACTGCACCACCCGAGCGCCTTCCAAGTAGTTTTTATATAATATAGAACAAATCCCTCTAGACTTGCAGGTTAATGTAAGGTAAAAGCTGCAGCATACTTCTGGCAGTAATGGAGTTCAGAGAGGTAGTAAGAAATCAATTACGTAAAGGAGAAAATAAATTAATACATTGCCTTGCCCAAGTAATTTTAAGGCACTAATTGCACCTCCAAGACTTTCTAACTAGCCCAAGGAGCACTTTCTATGTATTACCCCTCCCTCCCTCCCTCACTCACTCACTCTCTCTCTCTCCCTCTAAACATCTAACCCTCTTCTCTCTATATATCTTTTTCACTCACTCTAGCTCCCTGCCCGACTCCATCCTTTCCGTCTCTCTCTCTCTCTCTCTCTCTCTCTCTCTCTCTCTCTCTCTCTGAGAGCATGATGTCACCTCCAACTTTAGAAGACAGAGCAGAATATAATACATAATACCATTCTAAAATAACTTGATTAAGCTGCTTTAAGTGACATAGGGTGTATGTCATTTTACACCATCGGCAGTTGACTTGTAAATCACATGACCTCAGCAGGAAAAGTTGGCTGTGTGATACTAACTTGTTGTTGGGTGCTGGGTCCAAATTGAAAAGAAGGTATCTTAATTGAAAGTAAGGTGACCAAGTGTCCTGCTTTATGTGGGACTGCACAGTGTTTTTATCCCTTGTCCTGCATACCACATAACACAATGTCTCACATTTTGATTGGCTCTAGATTGGCTCTAGATTTCTAAAGTTTCAAAAAATACAGGACTGATGCTTTTCTCAAATCTGTCTTTTATCCAATGGCTGTGAAGCAGGGTAAGCTGTCATTACAGGACTGTGTTTGATGCCAATCAAACACAGCACACGTGTGAAGTGCAGGTTTTAACATGTCACCTTCATTGCTGCCTACTTTATGTCCAATTGTTTTGTTTAGTGGCCCTTCAATAGCCGATCTACAGGCTCACAATGCTTTGCTTGTAGATCGGCAGTTTTCACTGCACAACACCAGAATACAATGTGTATACATTAAGCAATAGGGGCAATTTTCGCCTACTGACATGCCCTAAATAGGGACACCAGGGTTAATGTGCTGTTGTCATTAATAGTGAGTGTGTGTTTGTGTGTGTGTGTGTGTGTGTGCGACAAAGGTCACTCGTCAACACTCACGGCACACCTGAGAACATGTCAGACATGAAACAGAGCAACAAGACAAACAAAAGAACCGAGAGGACAAAATGCTTTAACCTGTCACAGTTATTGCAGTCTACATTCTGACCATCTGCATCGTTTAGAGGCTCCTTGATAGAAAATAACACAGAAAATAGCCGATCTGCAAGCACATTATGCTTGTATCTCATTTTTTACTGTGCAACACTGGCATACGTGAATTAAGCATTTAGGTCTAGACTATTTGTTGTGGTTCAATGTGGTTAATATGCTGTTGGCATTAGCACATTGGGTGCCAAACACGGTCTGAACCGTGTTTACACAGAGTAGCGCTTCGGTGCCGAACACGGTCTGAACCGTGTTTTCAGTCGCTTTTGTTTTTTTCGTTTTTTTTCCACACGGGAGGGGCTGGAGCAGCTCTGGAATCACCCACGGTGATTCTGAGAAGGAAGGGCCTTATAGATCACCGTGCCAAAAAACATGGCTCCCCATCCGCCTCCGTTCGCCTCCGTTCTGTCTCCTTCTCTAAAACCCCTATAACTCCGAAACTTTTTACGTTGGAGAAAACGACTCTTGTATCCGCGATCGCTGCACAATTGTGACCCGCGTGAAAGATGTTCATGTCCAAAATGCACGCATGCTTTGTTTCACATGGAATGTACGTTGTGGAGTCTACAGCTTAAACAGTGCCGCGCAGCTCAACGGTGCACCGAACGTAATCTAAAATAAAATCTGGCACCGAATGTGTTAATAGTGTGTTTGTGTAAGGTAAATTCTGTAATACAGGTGAAAGTACATTATTGTGTTGTGTTGACTGCAAGTCAGTTTACCTGCCCTGCTGGGGAGGGGAGCGCTTTTTCATGTCTGTGCCCAGGGGCATAGTGTCTCATAATCAGCCTATGAATAGAGGAGGAGCGACTAAAACCTGTTCTCTACCTGGATGAAGTTGTGCTCGTGAAAAACACAGGACTGTAGACACTCCCTGTGTGATAGAAATACACGTACGTTGCGGCACAGTCACCCATTTTGATACAACTGAGCACAACACAGTGAAATGAACAGTCCGGACTCCATTTTGTTTTGCAACGACAAAGCCGGAGGACCAATTCATACAGGTTAAAGTAGGCTAAGCGGTTTATCATAATCATCTAAGTGGGGACCCCAGGGGTCCTTGAGGGGGTTCCAGAGGGTCCTGGCAAAATTAGGAACAGTTTAACCACCCTTTTTTTATAGTTATTAGAAAATAGCCGATCTACAAGGTCACAACCTGTCAGGTTGCAACGCATTGTGAGCTTGTAGATCGGCTATTTTTGAAACATGAGTAAACATCTTGGGGGAAAAGTTATTATAAAGGTTAATGCTGCAGGATACTTCTTGCAGAAATAGTAAGAACAAAATGACATGTCTTAATTTGAACGGATTATAATAACCATTGTTCCCCTTGTGAGAGTCCGCTGGCCACAGACAGTGAATGCGTAGTGGTTAGGCAGAGGACAGGATGTCTACCGAGGACCTTTTAAGTTTAACTTTAACTCTGTCAAGCTGAGGAAGCCTATGTACAAAATAACAATATTAAGAGCCTTTTAAATGTGTAGTTAAAATGAACAAAGTCTTGATAACTAAGGTGAAAGCCAGGAGAGGTCAAAAGTATTCACTCTGAGTTGATTTCTGTGTCATTAAAAGCCTCATTGAGTTAACTATTGTTCACGGATGAATGAGGATGGGATTCTTGGTATCATTCTAACGTGTATAATGTGCAAAGTATTAATCTCATAACAAAACTTCATTGTGAATTATGGTTCTGTACTGAAAGCAGATTTCCATGTACTGTGTGACCTAGTATAATATGCGCAGTAGGCTGTCCGCTCGGGCCACGACGGATCAGCTTGTGATTGGTTGAAAATGAGGACAGGAGCTGTGAAACTAGGAGCGTCTTTTTGAAATCTCCAGTGTATAAATAATGTGTTTGAATGTGAATGCTTTGCGCTGCTGAATTAGACCCACCTGGCAGTTGGCCAGTCGGGCGGAAATAAAACTATGCCAATAGTAATGTCAATCAATTTGAGGTGTTTTCTCTGTACCTTCCCGAACCCCCACTGCATTATGATCAAATAGCTCCAGATGGGTTATTTTCCACTGCTAGCACTGCTAACTGCAAAACTCAGAATCAAGATAGTACTGTGACACAGGATGAAATAAGATTACTTATATGGAACAATGTGATTATGTTTGAAAATGATACCTCAGCAGATTTCAACTTTTTGTGTTTTTTGTAAATAAATGCCCTACTTGATCATACTACAATGCCACACAAAAGCATCAAAAGTAGCAGATCTACAAGCTCAAAATGTGTCGCTTCATGTCGCGTTTTGAGCTTGTAGATCTGCTACTTTTGCTATTTTTGAATTTGAATCCTGAATAGTAAAAGTTCGGACGAGATTTCCACCCGACAGAGACGATATACAAACACATTGTAGGGAGTGCAAGCTGGGATAAGGCAGAGCAGATAGAAATGCTATCATGACAGAGGCTCTTGAGTGTGTGTGTGTGTGTGTGTGTGTGTGTGTGTGTGTGTGTGTGTGTGTGTGTGTGTGTGTGTGTGTGTGTGTGTGTGTGTGTGTGTGTGTGTGTGTGTGTGTGTGTGTGTGTGTGTGTGTGTGTGTGTGTGTGTGTGTGTGTGTGTGTATATGTATATGTATGTATATATATATTATATATATATATATATATATATATATATATATATATATATATATATATATATATATATATATATATATATATATATATATATATATATATATATATGGGTCATTCCAGAATTGGAGGACATTTGGGCTTTCACATTTTTGAAAAATTAACCTTCTATTTGACAATTTTCGGTTATATATTCATCAATAATAGGTAATAAACAATAAATAATAAATAATCAAAAGCTTGATTGGCTCAGCTCAGGCATCAAATATATATTTTTTATTACATGTTTTATTCGTTGTTTGCTATACCTGGCGCAACCCTGTTACCAACACTCAGGAACTTGAAAAAAGTGCATTAATGTATTTTTAAAATATAATTCCTTTACCATTAGGTTAAAGAAGTAACATTCTCTCTGAATAAACATTTGATTTCAGATATGAATGTATTTCAATTAGTTTAAGCAGCTTTTGAAATCTATCTTGCACAACTTTTCAATTGTGGCATGTTTCACTTTACTAATTTAAGTATTAATTATGTGACAAATAAATGCTCAAGACCACATAATTAGTCTTTTAATAACTTTTAATAACAGAAAATGAAATATTATTGGAATAACTTTTAATATGTTTCACATGAGGATGGTTGGTAGGTAGTGTGGAAATGGAAAATGGACCAGGAGGCAGCAGAGTTGTTCCAGAAAATCAGGGTTTTATTTTGCAAACAGGAGCTCACACAAGACACATCTCACCAACATCAACCCCATCTGATTACTAGTTTTCAAACACCTTTTATACCTGATCACCAGCTAACTTGACCAATCAGGGAAAAGTCTACTAAGTAGTTCCACTTAGACACAGGTGGCATTGATCACACCTCAATTACACCTAACCTGTCAAGCCTATTAAGTTAGAGGACATAACCATTTACCATAACCATGTGTACAATGCAGACAATAACACATACTGTGTTAATGTTAATAAATTAACAAAGTATTTCCTTCTGTGAAATTAATAATACAACCAGAAAATCAATATAACCAGGAAATCACATGACAACTTAAGGGGGATGAACACTCCTTCTGGTTATGTCCAGGAAGTTAAGTCTGTAGACAAAGAATAGTGAAAGTGAATAGTGAAAACATGAGTAAGAGGAATCTGAACCTTCCCCTTGCAAACATTACACAATCAATGACCTCATACCTGAATATGAATGTGATTACATGTTTGGAATTTTGGGACTGGAGAAATGAGCCTCCATGATATTTTTCACCCCTTCTCCCTTTGGCTCACACATAACCTTGAAAAATAATAAGGTTTTTCTTACCACAAAAATGCTTAATAGTGAACTGGTATGGTTGGAGGGCTATAGACACCACTGGAGGATGCAGGCATTCTGAAGTGCATCCACCTTAGGGCTCAGTGGTCAGTCAGCAGCTTGAACTCCCTCCCCAGCAAGTAGTAGCATAGTAGTAGTAGTAGAATGATGACCTCTCCAATCTCGTCCTTGGTACGACTGCCTGGACGCATCCATCACTTGTACAGCCCCTTCAGTCAGATCTCTCTGACAGTCTCCTCTGCTGGAACAATGGTGCTGCAGAACCTCTGTCTCTTCAGTAGCATTGTATTTGTTTGGTACTGCTGTTTTGATAGCTTCGTATGACTCTGACTGTTGTTCATCCATGCCAGCATATGCTTCAAGGGCCCGTCTGGTCAATAAAGTGACAACCGGGGCAACCCATTTACCCTGCCTCCACCCCCATGCACTCAAACCGCACAGAGAAGCTCTCAGCATCCTCACCTTCTCTGATGTCTGGGATTCTCGGTTCTGAAACATGAGAGGCTGGAGTTCGGTTAGGTGGATTATCAGGTCTCTGATCCAGTGGCATGGGCTGTCGTGATGTCTCTGTGTCCATTGCACCAGAAGCTGTTTGGACTTGGTTACGGCCAGAACAAGATTTATTCAGTCCGTTTAGAACGACACATAAAGTTCCTCATCTCTTCCATGAAGCTAGTATCAACAGGTGGTGCCATTGGAGTACTCACTGAAGCCTCTTTTGGTCGCACCACTGGTCCTTAATCACTTGGTTTGGCGGCTACCAGAGAACAGTCAGATGGATCGGGAACAGAGATGACAACCCCTTTAACTGGAGGCCCCAACTCCATGCTCCCCTCACGCCAAACACTTTCTTGACTCCCCTGTTCAACTGGGTTCAGCCTGGTAACTCAGCCTCTTCCAGGACCACCTGGCATCATGGTCTACTTCACAGTTGTCAAATTCATAAAGGCATACCATCCCACCACTACCACCAAACAACTATAACTCATTTTGACTACATGGTTAAAATAAAATGAAGCAATATAGTCTGTAAAATTCAATAATGTTTAAAATACGTAGATTAAACTAAATTATAGTTTAGATTATGTCATGTTTTAAATGTTAACCATAAATAATAGTGTTTTAATTCTATTAATGCAACCCTGTTAATGTTGTACAACCCTGTTACTCTAATCATAGTAACAGGGCTGCAAGTAACAGGATTGCAAATCTATGCTAATGTTAGCTTTTTCTCAGGAATAGCAGCTAGCTGTTTAGATAGCTGTTAGCATTTACCAAGAGGACAAACTCGCATAAGTAAATAAGTAAAGATTTTTTGTCAAGTATTTATCTTATTCTGGAAATATGCATAACAGGGTTGCGTGAGGTAGGTTGAGACATTCAAGCAAGGCTGACAATGTTGTAAAAATATGAATAATAGAAGAGAGGAGATACCTTTGCTCTACCCATGCTGTTAGGAAAGTGTTTGATGATGTCACTTCTAGTGTGTCATGTGACTCACACTTTTCTTCTTCTTTTACCATGCTAAAAAGGTTAAGGTAACAGGGTTGCATGAAAGTTGTGGGACACAGGTTCTTTGCATAATAATACTTATTTAAAATATTATGTTAATTAAAAAATATGTTTCCACATCTACAAGAGACATCTATGAACAAAATAATGTAGATTTAGGTGTCATTTTAACAGTTTTATCTGAGATTAAATTTGGTCACCAAGGGGGTGGGACAAGAGAAAACTAGCATTTTATGGGTACTACAGACTTATTTTGGACATTTTTTTCCCAAGTTGATTTGGATTTGGTCTCAGGACAAGTCAAAGTTACATGACAACTGCATTATTTAGTATTTTGTAAATGGATTATTTGACATTTCTTGGGTGGGACGTAAAATGTCCTCCAATTCTGGAATGACCATATATATATATATATATATATATTAACATTTTAACAAACCAAATCTTGTATGGGTGCTGACTGAAAAAAATATTTTCAGATGGGAGTCCGCGGCCAAATTCAAATTCATTAATTAATTTCCTTTTTGAGTTTGAGAACCATTGCTCTAGCTGATGTGCATATGGCAATAATAAGCTCACATATTATGCAAAACTGAAACATAATATAGACCACATCCTGTTGCAGATGACAGTCACATGATTTATTGTGGAAAGTTCTTTGTCAGATAGATAACCAAACCTTCAATGGTGGCAGATTATCAACAACATGAAAAGTTACTATATTATACAATTCTAAACAAATGTATATTTAAACCTACTGTGAATCGATCAATCAATCAGTAAATCAATCCATCAATCAATCAATCAAATATTTTCTGTTAGCTGCTGTATCTGCACCTTGCAATGTTGTGAGCTTTTATATTGGCTATTTTTGCTGCGCAACACTGGCGTACAATGCCTTATGCATTAGTGGGGCGGCGTAGCACGACAATCGTTCACTTTTGTAATTAAAGTGCCAAATTTGGTAGAGGTGTTGATTGATATAATTGGGAACAAAACTGGATATTGGGCCATCACAAAATGGCCACCAGCGGTTGATCAAATCTTCCTAATTTTTGTCCTAGTAGGCCGAAATGTTGCTCAAGTATGTGAGTATGAAGGTGTGTGAGTGTGTTTATGCTAATTGCCTAAAAGGGGGCGTTGCAATGGGAGTGGCCTAGATAACAGCAATATTATGGAAGAATTGTTCAAATGGTGATACAAGCGGGAAATTTGGTACAAATCATCTTTGGAGATCATGCTTCGATTTAAGAAACCAGGCCACTCTTAAATCAAAGATGGCAACCTTTTTTCAAGATGGCCGCCAAAATTTGTTTTTGCATTTTTGCATATCTTTGCCTATAATCATTTGAGGTCAATCACCAGATCACCAAATAGCACTCCCATAGGGGAGAGTGGGGTAATGTGAGACACTTTTTACATTTTCTCCCCTCTAGGTGAGCTAAAATTATATATCAGTAAAATGCACACATTTCCCATACATTTGGGATGTTTCCTAACAATGGAAATTATCAGAATGTATTCAAGACAAAAGGCAGTGAAAATATGATTGTTTTTCTGGTGTCTCACTTTACCCCAGGTCTGGGGTAAACCGAGACAAACCAGAAAAATCAATGGGGTAAAGTGAGACACCAGACCACTTTTTTTAAAACAATCATATTTTCACTGCCTTTGGCTTGAATACATTCTGATAATTTTACTAATCATAGTAACAGGGCTGCAAGTAACAGGATTGCAAATCTATGCTAATGTTAGCTTTTTCTCAGGAATAGCAGCTAGCTGTTTAGATAGCTGTTAGCATTTACCAAGAGGACAAACTCGCATAAGTAAATAAGTAAAGATTTTTTGTCAAGTATTTATCTTATTCTGGAAATATGCATAACAGGGTTGCGTGAGGTAGGTTGAGACATTCAAGCAAGGCTGACAATGTTGTAAAAATATGAATAATAGAAGAGAGGAGATACCTTTGCTCTACCCATGCTGTTAGGAAAGTGTTTGATGATGTCACTTCTAGTGTGTCATGTGACTCACACTTTTCTTCTTCTTTTACCATGCTAAAAAGGTTAAGGTAACAGGGTTGCATGAAAGTTGTGGGACACAGGTTCTTTGCATAATAATACTTATTTAAAATATTATGTTAATTAAAAAATATGTTTCCACATCTACAAGAGACATCTATGAACAAAATAATGTAGATTTAGGTGTCATTTTAACAGTTTTATCTGAGATTAAATTTGGTCACCAAAGGGGTGGGACAAGAGAAAACTAGCATTTTATGGGTACTACAGACTTATTTTGGACATTTTTTTCCCAAGTTGATTTGGATTTGGTCTCAGGACAAGTCAAAGTTACATGACAACTGCATTATTTAGTATTTTGTAAATGGATTATTTGACATTTCTTGGGTGGGACGTAAAATGTCCTCCAATTCTGGAATGACCATATATATATATATATATATATATATATATATATATATTAACATTTTAACAAACCAAATCTTGTATGGGTGCTGACTGAAAAAAATATTTTCAGATGGGAGTCCGCGGCCAAATTCAAATTCATTAATTAATTTCCTTTTTGAGTTTGAGAACCATTGCTCTAGCTGATGTGCATATGGCAATAATAAGCTCACATATTATGCAAAACTGAAACATAATATAGACCACATCCTGTTGCAGATGACAGTCACATGATTTATTGTGGAAAGTTCTTTGTCAGATAGATAACCAAACCTTCAATGGTGGCAGATTATCAACAACATGAAAAGTTACTATATTATACAATTCTAAACAAATGTATATTTAAACCTACTGTGAATCGATCAATCAATCAGTAAATCAATCCATCAATCAATCAATCAAATATTTTCTGTTAGCTGCTGTATCTGCACCTTGCAATGTTGTGAGCTTTTATATTGGCTATTTTTGCTGCGCAACACTGGCGTACAATGCGTAATGCCTTATGCATTAGTGGGGCGGCGTAGCACGACAATCGTTCACTTTTGTAATTAAAGTGCCAAATTTGGTAGAGGTGTTGATTGATATAATTGGGAACAAAACTGGATATTGGGCCATCACAAAATGGCCACCAGCGGTTGATCAAATCTTCCTAATTTTTGTCCTAGTAGGCCGAAATGTTGCTCAAGTATGTGAGTATGAAGGTGTGTGAGTGTGTTTATGCTAATTGCCTAAAAGGGGGCGTTGCAATGGGAGTGGCCTAGATAACAGCAATATTATGGAAGAATTGTTCAAATGGTGATACAAGCGGGAAATTTGGTACAAATCATCTTTGGAGATCATGCTTCGATTTAAGAAACCAGGCCACTCTTAAATCAAAGATGGCAACCTTTTTTCAAGATGGCCGCCAAAATTTGTTTTTGCATTTTTGCATATCTTTGCCTATAATCATTTGAGGTCAATCACCAGATCACCAAATAGCACTCCCATAGGGGAGAGTGGGGTAATGTGAGACACTTTTTACATTTTCTCCCCTCTAGGTGAGCTAAAATTATATATCAGTAAAATGCACACATTTCCCATACATTTGGGATGTTTCCTAACAATGGAAATTATCAGAATGTATTCAAGACAAAAGGCAGTGAAAATATGATTGTTTTTCTGGTGTCTCACTTTACCCCAGGTCTGGGGTAAACCGAGACAAACCAGAAAAATCAATGGGGTAAAGTGAGACACCAGACCACTTTTTTTAAAACAATCATATTTTCACTGCCTTTGGCTTGAATACATTCTGATAATTTCCATTGTTAGGAAACATCTCAAATGTATGGGAAATGTGTAAATTTTACTGATATATCATTTTAGCTCACCTAGAGGGGAGAAAATGTAAAAAGTGTCTCACATTACCCCACTCAATGTAAAAAGTGTCTCACATTACCCCACTCTCCCCTATGTTCTTGGCATAAAAAGTAAAACATATGCAATGTAATATTAGATTAAAATATGTTTAAGTACTAAACTTAGACACTTAGGGTAAAGTGAGACAGTGTCCGACTTTACCCCAAGCCATTTGTCTCACTTTACCCCACAGCCACATTTTGGTGAAAAGGACCACTTTTAGCAATTCTGGCTAATCTACAATTAGCATTAATCACATGGATGTATAGGTTTGTAGTTCATCAACATGCATGACATAAGTTTTTCTACCTGAATCAATTTTTTTGACACAACAGCTGATTATGTTGACAGCCCAAAAAATTACTTTTACATGCAAAAAACATATTTTAGTGAAAAAAACATGCTTACCACAACACAATGAGGTCCTCTCCTCCATGGTAAGTGGGAAATGGGAGGGGCTTCAAAATGTAATGGTCATATGACCACACAGGTGTTGTGGTCAGGTGATAAGGGGGGTGTCTCACTTTACCCTGTGTCTCACATTACCCCACTCTCCCCTAGTATGTTTTTGAACATTTACCATTTATAACCATCTATCTAAATTAAAACTTTTCAGAAACACGCACTACAACTGTGCTCACAGTCAAATTTAGGGATTAAAGCAAAACAAAATCTCATGAATGAACCTGTACAAAAAGAAATCCCATCTGGTTCTGTGTCTTCCTCAGTGAATCCAGCCACCTGCATGTCGTCTCTCACCTCATCCTTAAACCTCCGCTTTGGCCTTCCTCTTCTTCGCTTATCTGGCAGCTAAATATTCAGCATCCTTTTCCCAATGTACCCCTCATCCCTCCTTTTCACATGTCCAAACCATCTCAACCTTGCCTCTCTCGCTTTATCCCCAAACCTTGTAACTTTTACTTTTACTTTATTTGTTTATTTAGACAGGACAGAGCATATTAATGAACGTCACATGAACGTAAATACACCGGATTTAGCAAAGATGCTAATTTTCATCCGCAGTCCTCACACAAAACAGAAAAACAGAAAAACAATAACATCAGAAAACTATGGGTTACTTGCGTAACCCCGGTTTTGTAAATTGCGAACGAGTTGTTCACTATGGGAAACAGCGCCCTCCGGCGATGATACAGAAGCTTCACATTCACTCCCTCAGGGCCGAAACCCTTTTTGGCCCGATGGGCCTTTCGTCGCTTCCCAGCAGCCTCCTCGCCCGAGGGCATAAGAGGAGCAGGAACGCGGAAGTCATCCTCTTAACACACCAGCTTCCTTCTGCCAAGCAAAAAAGAAGGGTGTTTTAGTGAACAACTCGTTCGCAATTTACAAAACCGGGGTTACGCAAGTAACCCATAGTTTTGTTGCATTGCTTCTCTCGTTGTTCACTATGGGAGATATAAACCCCCGGAATGTACCTACGAATCGAGATACCACAACCTGCTGTCCCAGCCCTCCCCTGGGCGCCAGGGCCACGCCCCGAGGGGCGTGACCCTTGCCACCCAGGCGCCAACAGACCCACCGGGTCTAAGGCACGGAACAGGAGAAAAGTGGGGCCCTGACAGACCAAGGTCTGCCTTATAAACTAAAAAGCAGGCACAGCCTGTCTATTCTAGTGGGGGAAGGGCCCTGACAGACCGAAGTCCGCCTTATAAATCTAAGGCCCAGACATCGGCCTATCCTACACTAAGGCACAGGGGCATGAACAGAAACTACCGCGGTTCCATGCACCCACCCACCCTCAGGTGGAAGCCACACCCAGGACTGCGTGCGCCAATGAAGACGCCGCCACGTCCAGGCTGTAGAAAGCAGCGAAAGTCGACGGCGACGCCCAACTCGCTGCAGTACAAACGTCCTGAATAGACACCCCTCTGCAGAGGGCCCAGGACGCTGACACACCCCTAGTAGAGTGCGCCCTCAGGCCCTCAGGCACTGGGGCTCCCCTACTGGTGTATGCCAGGCGAATAGCCTCCACAATCCAACGGGAAAGCGTAGACTTAGTCACCGCCTTTCCCCCAGGCCCGGGGCCCAAGGAGACAAACAACTGGCTAGGCCGGCCCTGGGCCGCAGTCCTCTGGACATACAGCCGCAAGGCTCTCACTGGACAAAGACAGTGCAGCCTCCGATCCTCCTCTGAGGCAAACGGAGCCGGGTGAAAAGCCACCAACTCGGTTGGCGCAACCACCGTCAGGTGGTTCTTGGGGATGAACGCCGGGTTAGGTTTTAGAACAACCCTACTACCATCACCCGCAAACCTCATGCACTCCGGAACCACCGAGAGGGCATGTATATCGCTCACCCGTTTCGCTGTTGTCAGCGCAACCAAGAGTACTGTCTTGAGCGCGAGGAACTTCAGTTCCACCGTCTCAAAAGGTTCAAAAGGAGGACGAGAGAGTGAGTCTAGCACCAGGACCAAGTCCCACGTGGGAAACAAAGACCTTGAGACAGGGCGTTCACGCAACGCTCCCTTCATGAACTGACCCACAAGTGGTTGTTTCCCCGCGGTTTTTCCATCGGGGAAACCAACATGGTTGGCCGAAATGGCCGCCAAGTACACTTTAACCGTGGAGAAAGCGTTCCCAAGATCCAACCTATCCTGTAGGAAGGTCATGATATCTGCGGCCGACGCCTGGAACGGGACCACAACCGGGGACTGTTCCATACACCACTCCTCGAACACGCCCCACTTAGCTCCATAGAGAGACCTAGTGGAGTGTGCCCTAGCGGCCTGAATAGTAGCTACCACCCTAGGTGGAAGTCCAGTCGCAGTCAAGTTCGCCCTCTCACGGGCCAGACCCACAGAGCTAGGTCTGCGGGTCTGGGATGATGAAGTTCGCCCCCCGCCTGCTGCAGCAGGTCCTCTCGCAACGGGAGGGGCCAAGGCCGCTCGTATAGGAGGGGAGCTATCTCCGACCTCCACGTGCCCCATGCTGGGGCCACCAGCAGCACCGTCAGGTCCCGGAGCCTGATCCGTTCCAGAGTGGGGTGGATCAGCTCCAGCGGAGGGAACGCATAAAGTAGCCCCCCCGGCCACTCGTGTGCCAGGGCGTCCAAACCCAGCGGAGCCTGTCCTTTCATTGAGAAAAACAGCGAGCACTTCACGTTCTCCTCCGAGGCAAAGAGGTCCACCTGGGGCCGACCGAACCTGGTCCAAATCTGGACCGCGACCCCGGGGTGCAGAGACCAGTCCGAATAATGAGTCCTGCCTCTGGACAGAAGATCGGCTCCCCTGTTCAGAAGTCCAGGCACATGAGAGGCGCTGATTGATTTCAGGTGCAAGTTGCACCACAGTATCAGCCTCCGAGCCAGACCATCTAAGGTAGGAGACTTCAGACCTCCCTGCTTGTTGATGTAGGCCATGGTCGTGGTATTGTCTGTCCTGACCAGAACGTGACAACCACCGATGTGGGACCTGAAATGTTTTACTGCCAGAAAGACTGCCATCAGCTCCAAGTAGTTGATGTGTGCTTTCCTCATACTGCGGTCCCATAGACCCCTGGCCATCCGGCCCTCGAATGTTGCGCCCCAGCCTGTCAGGCTGGCATCTGTGGTGATCATCTTCCTCGAGATGATCCGCCCCATCGGGACGCCCTCCGACAGGAAAGAAGCTACTTTCCACTGTTGAAGGGATTGCATGCACGCCGCGGACACTGTCACGTGACGAAAACCCTGAGTGGCCGGGATCCTGAGGGAGCCCACCCATCTCTGAAACGGCCGCATGTGTAGTCTGCCCAGACGCACTAAGGAAATGGCCGAGGCCATGAGTCCCGCTGCCCTCATGCAGATTTTGTACTGGACCCTGCGTCCCAGTTGAAACAATGCCAGACACTTCAGGAAGGAATCTATCCTCTCCTGAGACAAACGCGCCCTGAGAGCGACCGAGTCCAGTGCTATACCTATAAAAGTAGCGCAACGGGACGGTGTGAGCACGCACTTCTCGAAGTTTAACGTGAACCCCAGGGAGGTCAGGTGCGACACCACCAGACTGGTGTGATGACATGCTTCCTGACGCGAATCCGCCGTCAGAAGCCAATCGTCTATGTAACTCGCTATGCGAACGCCACTCTGCCTCAGAGGGGCTATCGCTGCCTGAGTGCATTTCACGAACACCCTGGGACTCAGGGACATCCCGAACGGGAGGACCAGGTACTCGTACACCCGACCCTCGAATTCGAACCGCAGGAATTTCCTGTGCGGTGGGTAAATAGGGATGTGGAAATATGCGTCCTTGAGATCTATTGAGCTCCACCAGTCGCCCTGGCGGACTGAGCGTAGTAACGCTGCTGCCGTCAACATTTTGAATTGAAAAGTTTTCAAATACCTGTTGAGAGCTCTGAGATCCATTATGGGACGTAATCCACCCCCTTTCTTCTTGACCAGGAAGTATCTCGAGTAGAAACCGAGACGGCTTTCTCCTGGTAGCACTTCCCTTACGGCATTCTTGCGTAATAGAGAGGAGATCTCCTCTCGTAACGTCACCGCCGCTTGACCACTCGCTTGCGACAACAGTACTTTGTTGGACATGGGTGGTTTGGTGGAAAATTGCAGTCTGTAACCCTTTGCTATCGTACGAAGCACCCAGGGGTTGGGGTTGCATTTTTTCCATTGCTCGATGTGCAATGACAACGGATTTGGGGGGGTTGTTATTGTATTCGAGCGTACATGAGCCGCCATCTTGGCGCCACTCGTTGTCCTGACAACCGTGCTTGGTGTTACTTCTGGGCCCATGTACGCGGCCATTTTGGAAATACTGGCCATGCACGTGGGCGCCGCCATTGTTGCCGGCAACACGTGTCTGCGAGCAGCAGCGGCCATCTTTATTGGCAACACGTGTTGTGCAGTGGGGGCGGCCATTTTGGCTACACCCACCTTCCTTACAGCAATTTGGCTTATATTTACCTTGTGACTTTCTTTCATGGACCAAGGAAAATTTTGGCGTGACCCTTGTAGGAAATGACGGTTTTGGCCCGCCATAACGCCTTTTCTCTGTCCAACGACCACCATGGACCCCCGCGGGGGGGTCCGTAGTGGTCGTTGGCTCATTTTGGGTACCTTTGTTTGCAGAAGTTTTTGGTTGTTTATTACAGCATTTTTCGTCAAGTAAGAAACATTTGCAACAAAAGCACGGGACACATTCACATTTAACGGATACACATTTAAGTAATTCTCTAGGACAACATGTGTATTCAATTGTGCATGCACATTCACGTAATTTGCTACTGTGACATGTGTGTGTGTGTGTCTGAACTCGGGGCTCGTAGCGCAGTTCACTGTCGCCACTGACTCCGATGAAGGTCTCCTCCTCTTCCTCGTCGTCCTGGTACTGAGGCCCGCGGCCACTAGAACCCGATGCAGATCCCCCTTCTGAGGGGAGAGGGAACCGGGGGAGAGAGCCTCCCTGCACGTCTGGCAGGGAGTGATGGTGTCACCTAGTTGACCCCCCACGCTTGGACGTGCGACCTCTGTAACCGCCTCTCTGGTTAGGCTTGCTGGGTGGAGGGCGAGGACGGTCGTCCTCTCTCCGGTCCCGCTGTTCGCTTCTGGTGGCGGGCGGGGCGGAGAAGGAATGGGTCTGGCGAGACGGAGCGTCCTGTCGGGTCGGTGGTCTGCCTCTCTCCGGCCGCGGAGGACGGTTCTGGGGTTTGGGGGGAAGAGACCTGGTCGGAACCTGGATGCAGGACAAGGCAGCCTCGTCTTGAGCTTTACGCACTGCGGCGCTGTCCTGCAGGTAGCTCATGCCCCCCTTGAAAAGATTATCTGGAGTTACTTTTAGGTTCTGGAGATTCTTTTTGTCCTCAGGACCCTTGAAGTTGACGTGGTCGAGCCACCGCGCTCTCTCATGAGTAACACACAGTCCGATTCCCCTGCCAGTCCACTCTGTGGAGTATTTGTTAAGCAGGATAAGCTCCTGTGTGATGCGCCTCATCTCTGCTAGCTGCTGAGGTGTGGCGGTGTCTCCTGCCTCGCTCAGGAGTACTTTCAGGGACCCCTGCAGCAGCGCTGTGGCGTTGAGGGCTCTAGCTCCGGAGGTAAAAGCTTTGTGGAGAACTCTGGTGGCTGCAGAGCCAGACACGTCCTTCTCGTTGGTCAGAAGCGGAGGATCCTTAACCGTGGAGAAGGGGAGCTTCTGTTTTTTTGGTATGCTAAGGGCGAGTGAGAGGGCTAGGGTGCGATCCATGGGGGGAAGGGCCAGGAGACCGAGCTCGCTCGCACCCGCACAATCGATGTTAAAACGTAGCCTTTTATGATCAGAGTCGGGGGTTAAAGGGGAATCCCACGACGATGAGAGAGCTGCGTTGAAACCCATAGCCAGGGGAAGCTTTGATTTCTTGGCAACCTTTTCTTCCACCGAGTCGAGACCCTGAAACTCCGACGGGTTGGCGGGGGGCTCCTCGGTGTCGTCAGCCGGCCATTTAAGACCGCATCTAATGGTAGCTGTTTTGTAGAGCTCCAGTAAAGTGGTCTCGCCTTTTTCGGCTGGTGGGAGAATGCTGCCAGGCTGAGCCGCAGCCGCCACCGCAGGCATCGTAACAGGGAGAAGGGTCCTCGCTTCAGGTGGGCCGAGAACTGGGGGGCCACGGTCATCCGTGGCGTCAGCGTCGTGGAGGACGACCTCCCCGTCCCCCTGGACTTCATCGACGACTTCGAATTCCTCGATATCGTCATGGTAAGAGGTGATGGCCCCGTTATCGGCATCACCATCACCACTCACCGGCGGGGAGTAGTAGCGGAGAGCCGCTCGATGCTCTGCGCTGCTGCAGCGGCCATCATGTGGGGAGAGAGGGGGATCCACGTGGGGCTCGCTGTCCTCGTAGGGTGCCCTGGATGTAGGAGAGCGTGAGCGGGGGTGCAGAGTAGACCTCGGAGCTTCCAGAGCTCGTGCAGAGCCGGCTGCTGCTGACGCTCGGGGCCGCCGACGTTCTTCCCATACGGAGGCTAGGCTAGCTGGCCCGCGGTCCGCCGATCGTCGAGAGGAATAGTAGCGGCGGTCTCCGTCGTACTCGTCCTCGCAGCTCTCGAACATGGCTCGTGGTGGTAGGAAGAGCCTCTGGGCCCTGTTGAACATTTCCCTAAGCTCGGAGGTGTGCAAGCCTGCACACTCGTAGCATCTCGGGTCGCCGTAGACGGCGTCCTCAGCGTGTGCGAGCCCCAGGCAGCTAACGCAGTGGTCATGCTGGTCCCATTCCTCGAGAGGCTGGGAGCAAGAACGGGAGCCGCAACGCCGCGGGGGAAGGTCCATGCTGGTCTCCAGCTGTCGGCGATCGGCGACGGCTGGACGGTCCCGTCGATCCATGGTAGATTTGAAGAGCTAACAATGTTAGCGGAGTTTTCCACGCCGGGAAAATAGTAGTTAGAGGGAGAAAGGTTGGGGAACTCAGTGGACTGGGATCCAACCCGTCGCTATTGAGCTTGTAGAAACCCGCAACCTCGATACTTACAGTGTGGAGCTCCTTCACACGCTTGGCAGAAGGAACAAAGAGGATGACTTCCGCGTTCCTGCTCCTCTTATGCCCTCGGGCGAGGAGGCTGCTGGGAAGCGACGAAAGGCCCATCGGGCCAAAAAGGGTTTCGGCCCTGAGGGAGTGAATGTGAAGCTTCTGTATCATCGCCGGAGGGCGCTGTTTCCCATAGTGAACAACGAGAGAAGCAATGCAACAAAACAGACAAACGGTGAAATACAATTACATTACATCACATAGCCTAAAAAAAACCTAAAATATGATCACAAATGGTTGCAGCTTTGGTTTTCAAGCAACCATCTTTTCACATTGAATTTAAAAGATGGAAATGTAGCACAATCCCTTATATGTAGAGGAAGGCCATTCCATGCTACACAACCCTGTACTGAGAGGACATTTTGACCGAAGGTTGTTTGCCGGTGCGGCACTTCACAATCTCCTCGAGTGGTTGCTCTGGTACTGATTCCTCTTTCAGGCTTCCTTTTAATGAATTCCCTTAGGGGGGGCGGGCACAGACCATGTAAGGTCTTGTATATGACCCCAACCTGTTTGAACTTTTTGAAATTGTCGAAGCTAAAAAAATTGAGCCTCCTGAGTATGTTACAATGATGATAAGAGTGAGGCTTCCTGTCAAACACCTTGAGCGCACTTTTGTAGAGCTGTTCGATGGGTTTTAGGATCGTCACGCCTGTGCAAGACCAGTTTGTAAAACAGTACTCAATGTGTGATAGGATCATACAGTGAAGATACGATCTGGCAGCTCCAACTGTCAGGAAGGGTCTAATTTGTTTAAAATTTTGAAGGTTGAATTGAATCGTATTTGTGAATAACCTGGGCTGATCCTCTAATTTAATCATTTCTGATGATGTCCTTCCTTCCTCATCCTCAATTCTGCCACCTCCACCTCCTGTCTTTTCGTCAGTGCCACCGTTTCCAAGCCGTACAGCATCATGGCTGGTCCTCCTCCCGTCTTATACATCTTCCCTCTCACTGGTATACTTCTGTTACAAATAACTCCTGACACTTTCCTCCATCTGTTTCCTCAAAGTGCTCCTTCCATCTTCTCAACACACTGTCTTTGGTTGCTAGAACATTTCCATCCATCCTTTATCACCTTAACCTGTTGCTCATCCTTCCCATCTCAGTGCCAAAAGGTGCAGGTCCTTTTCTCCCTCCCTGGTGTCCAACCTTCCATACAACTACTCATACTCTTTTCCTTAACCCTCACCTCACCTTTCTCTCTGCCTTACCCCTCATCTCTTTGTACTCCTCCCTACTTTCTCTCTGGCTGCCTTTCTTATCTCCTCCCTGAGCTCCACACAGCATTGTTCTATCTTCATCTTCACACCTAACACCAGCTCCCAGTACTCAAGCCGTGCTTGAGTACTGCAGGCTCCAAGGGCCCAGCTTCCTGCTTTGAAATAGTCTATATAGGAAGTAAGTTCATATGAATGGCCAGTAGGTTCGCTGTTTTACCCCTGCTGATGTCAGCAACGATTTTTTTCTCCATTCAAGTGGATGGGTTTTTGACAAACTGTAGACTTGATTTTCTTACCTTAATAAACATTGTCATAAATACTATATGCTTCCAGTCGCTAGTTTAAAGTCTTCTTTCAATCACCATGATATGCGTTTTGGGAAATTATGGTCCCATTTATTTTTAAATTGATGATAAAGTAGGGTATGCTGGGGGGCGGGATGATTTGATTGACAAGCTACCCAACCAATAGCATTTTTTCCGGTTGCGCAGGATATGACGCGATATGACACGATATAGAAAGATGGCGGATTTGAAATTCCTGAACAATCGGCTTCATTTACGGTCTGTAGAAACCAATAGCGTCACTTTGTCCATACATTTTTACAGTCTATGTGCTACTCATACGCTGGCACCGTCACCGTAAATGGTAACTCCTGTTTGAAAATGTTCAAAAACATACTATGGTCGTGCTATTAGGTGATTTGGTAATTGACCTCAAATAATTTTAGGTAAAGATATAAAGAAATGAAAATACAGTCTTTTGGTGGCCATCTTGAAAAAAAATGGCTGCCATCTTTGATTTATACTGCCCGGTTTCCTAAATCGAAGCGTGATCTCCAAAGATGATTTGTACCAAATGTCCCGCTTGTATCACCATTTGAACAATTCTCCCAAATGCTGCTGTTATCTAGGCCACTCCCATTGCAACTCCCCCTTTTAGGTAATTAACATGAACACACCCACACACCTTCATACTCACATACTTGAGCAACATTTCGGCCTACTAGGACAAAAATTAGGAAGATTTGATCAACCGCTGGTGGCCATTTTGAAAAATGGCTGCCACGCCCACCAGGGTGAGAATTTGTGATATATATCCAGTTTTGTTCCCAATATATCGATCAACACTCCTGCCAAATTTGGCGCTTTAATCACAAAATGTAACGATATATCGTGATATATCGTGCCACGCCGCCCCACTATAGGCCTAGGCTATTCTGTGTGTGTGTGTGTGTGTGTGTGTGTGTGTGTGTGTGTGTGTGTGTGTGTGTGTGTGTGTGTGTGCGTGTGTGTGTGTGGTGTGTGTGTGTGTTACAAATGAATTATTGTGCTGTGTTGACTGCAAGTCAGTGTACATGCCCTGCTGGGGAGGGGAGACTTTTCCATGTCTGTGCCCAGGTGAACTTTCTCTCACAATCAGCCCATGAATACATAGAGGAGGAGCGACTAAAACCTGTTACCACATGACACCACATGGATGAAGTTATATGCTAGGGGAAAACACAGGACTTTATACTGTGATATAGAAATACACATACCTTACGGCACAGTCACCCATTTTGATTTGAATGTGATTTGAACACTGTGACACGAACAATCCGGACTCTGGAGGACCAATGCATTCAGGTTAATGTAGGGCATTGGTTTATTATAATGCATATACTAGAACAGTGGTTCTCAAAGTGCCAAGGCAAAGTGGGGTCCTTGAGGTGGTTCCAGGGGGTTCCAGATAAATTAGGAACGGTTTAACCATCCTATTTTATACTTTGGCCATTCAAAAGTATATCTATAAGCTCACAATGTGTCACGATACGAGGTGTTGTGAGATTGTAAATCGGCTATTTGAAAAAACATATTTTCAGATGGGGTCCATATCTTCAATGACATGAAAAACCACTGTACAAAAACAAATCTCTCTAGACTGGGAGATACAAGGTATACTGTAAGCTGCAGCATAGCCTACGTCTTGCATAAATGAAGTTCAGCGAGGTAAGAACAAAATGACGTAAAGGAGAAAACAAATGAATCCATTGCCTCGCCTATTTAGGCATTTAGGCACTTTCTAACTAACCGAAGGAGCACTTTCTATGTATTAGCCCTCCCCCACTCGCTCTCTTTCTCTCCCTCCGATGACTGTGAAGCACGGAAAGCTGCCATTACAGATCTGTGTTTGAAGTCAATCAAACTGTGCACACGTGTAAAATGCAGGTTTTAACCTGTCATGGTCATTGCAGCCGACATTATGCCCAAATACTACAAGCAAGAAAATAATCATACTGACAAGGATTACATATTGGGACTGAAGAAATTAGCCTCCATGACCGTCATTAATGTGTTGGGCTCTACTTAGATTATGTGGAAGAATGTTGTTTTATCATAATAAACAATAGCTATCACTATAAAAGTTAAATAAATATGTGTGTGTTATAACTGACAGAACGGCTTGCGGTTGGATTGGTTACTCAAGCTCAGTGGTTCTCAAAGTGGACTCCGGGGGTCCTTGAGGGGTTCCCCAGCAGAATTAGTTCTCATAGCATCAAGGCTCATCATAGGCTTTTTTGAAAATAGCCGATCTACAAGCTTCATTTTAAAATCCTATTAAAATCTCAAACAAATCTTGTATCCGAGGTCCATGCCACAAAATATTTTCAGAATCGGTCTGCGGCCAAATACATTATTCATTTGGGAGTCCTTTTAAGTTTGAGAACCACTGATGCGCATATGAGAATAATAAGCTCACATATTATGCAGAACTGAAACATAACCTAGACCACATCCACATCCTGTTGCAGATGCCAGTCACATATGATTTATTTGTGGAGTGCAAAATTCCTCGGTTTGTGAGATAGAGAACTAATTAACTTATTATATAAAAATGTACAGTCTATTATTACACAATTCTAAACCTGAATCAATCAAAAAAAAACAATCAATCAAACCATTTCTGTTAGCTGCTGTATATGTAATAATGCAGCATCTTAAAAGAGCCTGTTCACCTCTGTCTGTGAATCAGCAGTTGACAAAACACATGATCACCTGCATGAATATGCTCCTTTACCATGTTAAATGGTAATTCATGTTTAATTCAGAATTACTTTAGTTCCGTCTTAAATCATATTTCATTGTTGAATGGAAGTCAGAAACATAGATCTTTTATAAGGAAATCAATTTGAATGTTGTGCGGGTGTCAAGGTGTTTTCTGTAAAGTCCTATTTATTTCTAGAATCTTTATTCAACCATGTAAGCCCTATTTGATCATTGAACAGTATGTCACACAGCTAAAATTGCCACTATAGACTGATCTACAATGTGATGCATTGTGTGAGCTTGTATCGTCTATTTTCCCTATTTAAAAAATAACAAATAGAAATGTCAAATAATGTTTTTGACACATGTCACCTGTAATGACATGCCCAAATATGATGCCAGGGTTGTTAAAGGACCCTTAACAATAAATGTCCGCCAGGCTGGGTTGCCTACCCAGGGCCACAACATTTGGAAGGCAGTCATAGCCAATTGGAATGGAATTTGCCCTATATAGAGTATTATGTGTTATCAATTGGAGACCCTGGTTCCTAAAGGTCACAAGGAGGAACTAGAATTGTCATATTTCCTCTGATGTTTTTTGTCCTGTAGGTTGGTTTAACATACATGTTATATTCAATATTGGTTTATTGGGTGTGGGTATACAGTATTCATATTTTTATTACTGGAACACTAGGGTTGGCTGGCATATCGGTGTTGGTTGTATATCCAGTTGTACATTTGTTTATCTATTATGTTGATTTATATCGTTTTCCATGAGTTGTCATTATGTTTTGTCCTCCTCATTTTGTTCTGTTTGTGTTTGTATTTTCAGTATAAAACACATAGAGGACTTGTCCTATCATGCTTGCATCAGTTTAATAAACTGACTTTTCAGCTGCTTTGAAAACATGCTGGCCTGGGCAACCTTTTCAGGAAAAAAATCACATCAGCTGTTTTACAAAGGCTGGGTTGGGAATAGTGCAAATGGTGGTCTAGTCCAGTTTTCAGGCTGTGGTCCCCCAAAATAATCATATTTGAACTGGGGACCCCTCACCCTAGACCCTCACAAGCACTTAGAATTGTAGGAGTTGAGAAATAACATTTAGTTTGACTACAGATAAATATTGTGAAAATAGCTGGTCTAAATGTAGATCGTATTTTCACAATTTATGCCTCTAATATTTGACAATTTGGCCAATGTTTGAATTTTTTAAATGGTATAGTTTGTTGATTACTTTGGACTGAGTAACAGTGTTATATATGAATTAATTGTTTTAATTAGAGGTATCAAAAAGGTCTTAAAAGTGTAGATACCCTGTATACAGTTAAACTCTACAGTATGTTGGTTTGTTTACTGTTGAGTGAGATTTTATTTTAGCACACTAAGCTAATTATCTGGAGACCCCTCATTATCATTTGGGGAACCACCTGGGTGTCCCGACCGACAATTTGAGAGCCATTGGTTTAGTCAAATGGTTTGTCCAACTGTGTTTTTGCAAGTTCGCTTTTTATTCCAGACAATTCAATATAACTAGTCCTTACCCGGTGAAGTGCGCAGGCAAAATAATTAGTGGTCTACCTTAAGTCAGTCCACCTTAAGGCTAGGAGCTGATTTCATTAGCTGACATCATGTGTAATGGTTGCGAGGCAATAGATTGGCGTTATTGTTTTTATTATGACGGCGTTGCGGCCCCCCACACACACAGACACACACACACACACACACACACACACACACACACACACACACACACACACACACACACACACACACACACACACACACACACACTCACACTCACACACGATATCCAAGAAAGCAGGACAGGACTGTTAGTCTAGATGGAAAGGGGGGTCCACGCGCATAGGGTGGATTTTTTGACGCCACCTGTTTTTTCTTAATCCTTGAAGGGTGTATTTTAAGATTCTGCCAGGTACCAGGCTGAAAAATGGCCCATGGGGTTCATTTTTAACCCTTTGTTACACATATCCATACCCAAATCCGAAAATGGGAAAAAAAGGAAAACAGAATAAGTATTGAAATAAACAACCTACAGGGACAAATGAACACATGTTTCCATACAATTAGGACCCAGGGAACTCATTAAAATTGTTATTATTAAGATTCAAGCACATCTTGACTCCATTTCGGGGCAAAAAATGCACAAAAATAGCTGAAAATGTTCGGATCACATCTATATTTATCTTTTTAGTAAATCCTTTAGGTGGATTTTTCCTAGCCAACAGATTTTTCTTGATCCTTGAAGGGTGTATTTTAAGATTCTGCCAGGTACCAGGCTGAAAAAATGTCCCATGGTGTTCCTTTTTAACCCTTTGTTACACATATCCTACCCAAACCCGAAAATGGAAAAAAAGAGAAAACAGCATAACTATTCAAATAAACAACCTACAGGGACAAATGAACACATTTTCCAGACAATTGTGACCCAATGAGTTCATTAAAATGGTTATTATTAAGATTCTAGCACATCTTGAATCTATTTCAGGGCAAAAATGGCTAATAGTACACTGGACAAGATACATTAGGTTATTATTGGAAATAATAATCTGAACAAGATTCTCTACAAGCTGTTATGCATTATATTGTTTGTGTAATCAAGGCCCAAACCTATTTACAAATATATTCCTCATTAAAAACAAATGTAATTGCAGAATTGAGTTAGAAGATACAGAGAGAAACTAGAAAAAGTGCTCCTCGGAGCACAGGTCTCCGCCAGGTCAGGTAGGTTATTGTGGCCTCCTGGTGGCGCTATAATAGGCCAATGTGAAAAGGGTGGCATTTCTTCCTCGGCCTAGTGGGAATGTGCGTGCATTCATGATTTGAGGCATTTTGTTGCAAAAATGTGTTTTGCTAAAGTAGACCTGCTGGTGGCACTATAACAGGGCAATGTGAAAAGGGTGGCATTTCTTCCGCGGCCTAGTGGGAATGTGCGTGCACATTTTCACGGAAATCGCAAGCTGCGTTCATGATTTGAGACATTTTGTTCAAAACTGACCAATCCAGCAAATTTTGGAAGCCAACCTTAGCCAATCAGGATGGAATATGAAATATCGGACAGATGCGTCTTGATCACATGACTATAGAGATACTGTGTACCGATTTGCGTGATGTTTGGATAAAATCTGAAGGATTAATATCCAAAAATGTTATTGACATAAGTCGGCCTCCTGGTGGCGCTGTAATAAGCAGATGTGAAAAATCAGTACAAATGTTTTTCCTTGACCTCTAGGGAGTAGGCGTGCAAAGTTTCACGCAGATCGGTGCAGTTATAGTTAAAAATGCAAATTGGCCTGTTATAGCGCCACCATGAGGCTGATTTGAAAAGTTTTAAGTGGCATTTCTTCCTCTGTCTAGTGGAAATGTGCATGTGCAATTTTATGGAAATGGCAAGCTGCGTTCATGATTTGAGGCAGTTTGTTCAAAACTAACCAATCCTGCAAACTTTGGAAGCCAACCTTGGCCAATGAGGATGGAATATGGGAAATTGAACAGATCCGGGTTGATCACATGACTATAGAGATACTGTGTAGCGATTTGCATGACGTTTAATTAAAAGCTGTAGGAGTAATGGGAAAAAATGTGTTTTGCACACATCGGCCTCCAGGTGGCGCTATAACAGGCCCATGTGAAAAATGTGGGGCAGAGGTTCTGAATTGGCATCCAGGGAGTGTGTGTGCACAGTTTTGCAGCGACCGGGCCAACGGTGCCGGAGATTAGCTGCTAACACACAGACAGGACGGACACACGGACACACGGACACACACACGGACACACACACGGACACACACACGGACGGACGGACGGACAGGGGGCAAAACATACTCTCTCGCCATGCCTTTCGGCCTGGCGGAGACAATTAACACATTTTCCACAGTAAAATGTTTATTAGATGTCAGGACAAAAACTGCACAAAAAAGAGAGCAATACAATTATATTACATCATTCAAGTTCTGACCTTTAATTAAGCAGTATGTGCCCGACTGCAACTAATCATCATCATCATCATCATCATCATCATCATCATCATCATCACTAAAGAGGTCATCCTCCTCTTCATACTGATACTCTCCATCCTTCTCATCCACATTATTGTTGGAGGAATCTGCTTCTTTCCCAAGAGCTGCTCTTCTGGGCCAGAACCTCCACAAGAGAAGGAGGGAGGATGGGTCCAATTGTCCAGACAGGCTCTAACACCCCCTCATCCATCGTCTTCTCCCAGCCCACTCGGATACAGCAGAGAAAGAAAGAGAACTACTACTGGAGTGCAGGAAGGTCAGCCTCAAGCTCAATGCCAAGAAAACAAAGGTACTGACAGTACGGACAAAACCATTGCCACTGTGGACGGGACGGTGCTCGAGGCAGTCTGCTGTATGGAGCTGAGACATGGACCCTCACAGTGAAGTCAGTACTGCTGTATGGGGCAGAGAGATGGACCCTCTCAGTGAAGTCAGTGCTGCTGTATGGAGCAGAGATTTGGATCCTCACAGTGAAGTCAGTACTGCTGTACGGGGCTGAGACATGGACCCTCACAGTGGAGTCAATACTGCTGTATGGGGCAGAGAGATGGACCCTCTCAGTGAAGTCAGTGCTGCTGTATGGAGCAGAGATTTGGATCCTCACAGTGAAGTCAGTACTGCTGTACGGGGCTGAGACATGGACCCTCACAGTGGAGTCAATACTGCTGTATGGGGCTGAGACATGAACCCTCACAGTGGAGTCAGTACTGCAGTATGGGGCTGAGACATGAACCCTCACAGTGGAGTCAGTACTGCAGTATGGGGCTGAGACACAGTGGAGTCAGTACTGCTGTATGGGGATAAGACATTGACCCTCACAGTGGAGTCAGTACTGCTGTATGGGGCTGAGATATGGACCCTCACAGGGGAGTCAGTACTGCTGTATGGGGATGAGACATTGACCCTCACTGTGGAGTCAGTACTGCTGTATGGGGATGAGACATTGACCCTCACAGTGGAGTCAGTACTGCTATATGGGGCTGAGGCATGTACCCTCACAGCACAACAGGAAAGGGCCCTGGATGGAGTCTACACAAGAATGCTACGAATGGCACTAGGTGTCACATGGACGGACCACATCAGAAATGTGGTCCTCTATGGGGACCTACCACGGATCACAGACAAAGTCAGAGAGAGAAGGATGAGGCTGGCAGGGCACTGCGTCAGGCACCCAGAACAAGAGGAAAGCAAGCTGACACCATGGGAGCCAACCCAGGGCAAAGCCAGGAAAGGCAAGAAGCACCACCTACGTAGATGCACTGTGGAACGACAGCTTAGCTAACAACACTGTAGGGGCGGCAGTGGCTCAGGGGTAGAGTGGCCGGGTAGAGTGAACTGAAAACCGCAAGGTTCCCAGTTTGATCCCGGGCTGGGGCGCTCCCCCAGAGTGTTGAAGTGTCCTTCTGTCCTGAAATAGAGTCTAGATGTGCTTGAATCTTAATAACAACAATTGACTGGAAAAATATGTTCATTTGTCCCTGTAGGTTGTTTATTTCATAGTTATGCTGTTCTCTCTTTTTTTCCCATTTTCGGGTTTGGGTAGGATATGTGTATGAAGGGGTTAAAAAGGAACACCATGGGACATTATTCCAACCTGGTACCTGGCACAATTTTAAAATACACCCTTCAAGGATTAATAAAAAACAGTTGGCAAGGACAAATCCACCTAAAGGATTTACTAAAAAGAGACATATAGATGTGATCCGAAAATCTTCAGCTACTTTTGTGCAGTTTTTGCCCCGAAATAGAGTCAAGATGTGCTTGAATCTGAATAATAACAATTTTAATGAATTCCTTGGGTCTTAATTGTATGGAAACATGTGTTCATTTGTCCCTGTAGGTTATTTATTTCAATAGTTATGCTGTTTTATCTTTTTTTCCATTTTCGGGTTTGGGTAGGATATGTGTAACAAAGGGTTTAAAATGAACCCCATATGAATTTTTTTCAGCCTGGTACCTGGCAGAATCTTAAAATACACCCTTCAAGGATTAAGAAAAAACAGGTGGCGTCAAAAAAATCCACCCTATGCGCGTGGACCCCCCTTTCCATCTAGACTATGTGTTTGATTCAATCAAACTGGGTCAAGTGCAGGTTTGAACATGTAACTTTTAAAGACTCCTTGATAGAAAACAAGACCAGGAGACCTGGTTCTGCCAGACCCAGAATAAATTCCTTTTCCTTTTATGCCCATGTATGGACGAAAGGGGGACAAAATTGGCTGACTCTATTCAGCACTGTGATTGGCTAGCGAGACACATGATGACATTAATAACCTATAAATAGGATTATGCACTTAAAAAAAACATTTTTTTGAGCTCCATCACTATGGGGGACGAAACTTGAACCCTCTTTTATGCCCATGTATGGACGAAATAGGGACAAAGCCTCATGTAGGCCGACCCCTTGGGTCTGGCAATAATGCAGAAAATAACCAATCTACAAGCTTAAAATGCGTTGCAATGTGACATATTGTGAGGTTGTAGATCGGCTATTTTTGCTGTGCAACACTGGCATACAACGTAGGCTATGACTTAAGCATTTAGGCCGAGGCTATTTTTTGTGTTTAACACATTGACTGCCAGAGGTTTTTCTATAACAGGATCAGCCTGTGCCAGGAATTTTGACCATTCTGACTCATATTTGAGGACTCACAGAATTTTTTGTGTTATGACTATAAACAAATGGAATATCTCAAAACGAAGCTTAGAATCTCTTCTTGTGAGTTGATAGCATGTTCCGTTCTTTAGCTAGAGGTAGTTGAATACAGCTTGGTTTCACCAAAAACAGACCTTTTTTTTTTGATTCAGAGTTATGGCCGTTTTAGTAAAAGGACACACTTTAGATGCATAAAATGATTTCAAAAGTCTTTGACATATATTTTGCGCCTTCATTGACATCAGTCATGTAAACAATATTTGTTTATAAAATAAATATGCTTTAGATTGTACATTTATCGCTCTGTTGCACTCCAAAGTGAATGAACATGAACACTGAAGTGACTATTTTCAGTCTTTTTTTTTTTTTTTACTATATGATAAAATAAATAATCATTCAACATTCAACATAATCGTTCAACATCAATAAATGGTGCAATTAGTGCAAAAATAAATAAATACAAATAAAATCTTTGCCTGTGTGTGTGTGTGTGTGTGTGTGTGTGTGTGTGTGTGTGTGTGTGTGTGTGTGTGTGTGTGTGTGTGTGTGTGTGTGTGTGTGTGTGTGTGTGTGTGTGTGTGTGTGTGTGTGTGTGTGTGTGTGTGTGTGTCAAGACTTGGCATTATATGTGCCAAATGTTTGAGTTTGTTTTTACACACCATTATCATTTTTCACACACACACACACACACACACACACACACACACACACAGGGAGAGGTTTTGGCTGACTCATCTTTCAAGATGGAACAGTTTTAGGAGATGTAAGGATTTAATTTGACCACCAGAGGGGGACCCTCCTAACCTCCTAAATGACTTCTTCTTATATGAATAAATGAAGTCCTCTTATAATTTAGGTTAGGTGGATCCCTCTGGTGGTCAAATTAAATCCTTACATCTGTATTGGATTCATCTAATCCAGTAGACATTGATGACCCCTGATAGAAACCATATATAGACATATAGACTGTATGAACGGTAAGTGAGGCCTCCCTCAATACACACCGTGCTTTCTGTGAATCCCATGCATACAGCACTGAGATCCAGATAGCATCTATGACATAAAACAATCAAATTAGAAAATGTTTGACTTTTTAGAGTGAAACAGTCTTACAGTATATACAGCCTTATTTTGACTAAATGGACCCGTAGGGTCCATTTGGTTTCCTTCAGATTAGGACAGTGATTTCACTGGTTCCATTTGTACATACCTGCAAGTTTGCAATTGTATATCTATGATAAAAAGTGAGTTCCTAGCATGCTCTGTTCTTTAGCTATTGGTAGTTGAATATAGCTTGCTTTCACCAACAGTCTTTTATACAGCCTTATTTTGACCACAACACCCAGTCCCCCATAACTCTTGAGTGTGTGCAAATGGAACCAAATGGACCCGTATTGTCCATTTGGTTCCATTTGTACTGTAATTCTAATTTAGGGCTAGCTATTTATGTGTATGTCTATGTCCAGGTTTTCTTCAGATTAGGACAATGTTTTCACTGGTTCCATTTGTACACACAAGAGTTACATACCTGGTAGTTTGCAATTGTATTTCTATGATATAAAACCAACAGTCTACCGTCTACAGAAAATGTTTGAAACGACTCAGGCAGACACATTTGAACACACTTTATATGGCTTTCACATTTTCAAGTACAACTTTTTCAAGTACCTTTCAATTTTATATACAAAATGACAATATATCATCATTGTGTGTTTTGCCTGGCCAGCACATCGATGTCTCCTCAGAGGCAGAGGTGGTCCCCGTGAGGGTTCTGAGAACGTGAAGGCATAGATGTCTTGTACCAACAGAGATGGCTCCACGTCCTCAGATCCCTCTGGGGCAGTGAGAGACATTAGCAGCACATTTACTGCCAACTGTTGGCTGGCTCAGAGCATAATAAATCATAAATCAAAGTCAAAATAAATACAAAATGAAAATAAAACAAAAGTGCATTTTAGCATAAGCATAATCGATATAAGACGTGAAGGCATAGATGTCTTTCACCGACAGAGATGGCTTCACGTACTAATCATAAATCAAAATAAATGTGCCAACTGTTGGCTGGCTCAGAGCATAATCGATATAAGACGTGAAGGCATAGATGTCTTTCACCGACAGAGATGGCTTCACGTCGTAAATCAGAGTAAAAATAAATACAAAATAAAACTAAAACAAAAGTGCATTTTAGTAAGTAAAACAAACAAATACAATCAAAATGATTCAAAAATACTTCTCCATAGTGTGGTAATCATGGAAGCATTTAGCATGGAGGGGTACCAAACAGCTTTTGCACTGTAACCTTGACTCACTCCGAGTCCCTCTCCTCTTACAAACTCTGCACCATTTTGTTGGGCCCTCTTTTTTGGCGGTGGGGGGGCATCGACAAGCTTATGGACTTTCATATTGCCACTCAATCGGTCACGAGGTTCGCGCGATCTTGGTGCATAAGGACGCAGGCGGGGGGCAGGGGGGGGGCGGAGGGGGCCCCTGACGGCGGGTGCGGGTTGCTGCTGGCGAGGTTGCTGCTGGCGAGGTTGCTGCTGACAGGCGGCCGGGGGGGGGACAGGCGGGTCTGCTGGGACATCTTGTGGGGGGGTATAATCTGCTTCCACTGGGGCATATCTCACAGCGGTCCAAGATTTGACAACACTGAGGATGAAGTCGAACATGCATTTACAGTTGCTACCTGGATTCCTTGCCTTGTGGAGTATGAATGCGTTATACATGCTGATCTGGAATAGGTAGACCACAAACTTGTTGCTCCACTTGGCTGTCTTCCTGATGAAGGGATAGTAGCTTAGGTTTTGGTCTAGCCGATCAACAGCGTTCATGCTCTTATTGTATGCCAGGACACAAACTGGTTTCTCCTGTGGCACTTTGTCTCTGTGGTGTTTCTGCCTCACAAGCTGGGTCCCCATCTCATCCTTGTGCTGGGTTGTGATCAATCGAACGATGCGTTTGTCTCGCCAGGCCAATAACATCACTTTGCCATTGTGAAGCATCTTCCGTTCTCCCACTCTCAGGCTGGACATCGTCACATCCTTCATGGCTTGTGGTTCACCTCTGTTGAGCCTCATAGTACCACAGGCATGCGTGTTGTTCTGAAGGAGGAGTTCATACAGGGCCACTGAGTTATAGTAGTTGTCCATAAACAAAGAAAACCCGTACCCTGTAAGACCCTGCAACAGAAAAGTGACTGTGTCTGTTAGTGAGGAGTACTGTCCAGAATATGGCTTCATTGCGTAGCAGTACCCCGTTCCAGAATCACACAGAATGTATGACTTTATTCCATACTTGGTGGGCTTCTGTGGGTTGTACACTCGGAATGCTAGGCGTCCCCTCCACAGAAGCATCCCCTCATCGATGCTGATGTTGCGACCTGGAACAAACATCTCCTTGAATTTGTTCGTTAGGTACAGCAAGACCGGGTTGATTTTACAAAGCCTGTCAACAACAGCAACCTCGCCAGCAGCTTCCGCAGCAGCAGCAGCAGCGGCAGCAGCAGCAGCGTCAGCCTCATTGTTTGTGAAGTGAAGGAACCGCCAGATAATCTGGAACCTGTTGCGTGGCATGTTTTGGCCGAAGAACGGTGTGAGTAGAGGGTCATCGGTCGACCAATAGTGCGCTAGATCAGGCTTTCGCACAAGGCCAGTGAGGAACAACAGGGCAAAAAAGTTTTTCAGTTCTCCCACTGAAACCGGTTTCCAGAGCTTCACTCTGCTATGTGGATGCTGCGCCACTTCTTCATCAGACCTGGCCTGGATGAACGCTAGAGCATAAATGTTAGTTTGCTCAACGATCATCCCTAGCAGCTCATCAGTGAGGAAAAGCGCCAGAAAGTCCACAGGAATGGTCGACTGCAACTCAGCTGCAGCATTTCGAGGACCTGGACTAGCGGTGAAGGGGATGTCTGCCCTAGGTTCCCAATCGGTGTCCTTCCACACAGTCGCTACAGCTGGGGGCCTACCACCACGTCCTGTGAATTACAGAAATACACAATTACCATAAAATACATCTTTTTTATTTGTGTGGCTATAGGATCATGTAGAATACAGAGGGACAGTGTAGTGTCCCAGTAAACTAGGATCATAATGATCATAGATATACAATTGCAAACGTATGTAACTCTTGTGTGTACAAATGGAACCAGTGAAATCAGTGTCCTAATCTGAAGAAAACCTAGACATACACATAAATAGCTAGCCCTAAGTTACCATTACAGTACAAATGGACCCTACGGGTCCATTTGGTTCCATTTGCACACACACTCAAGAGTTATGGGGGACTGGGTGTTGTGGTCAAAATAAGATCTTCCAATCCAAAACAGGATTTAGCGGGATGGAACACAACGCCAAGTCAACCCCCAGAAAGACTGATCATCAAATCATACATATCAATAATATTGTTGTCAAATGGAAGCCTATGTCAAAAACAGTTACTTTTGAATACATGTGTAGTGTCTCAGTAAACTATAGAATCATTGAAGAATACAGAGAGACAGTGTAGTGTCTCTGTGAACTATAGGATCATAGAATAAAGAGAGACTGTATAGTGTCTCTGTAAACTATAGGATCATAGAATACAGAGAGACAGCCATAGGATATATTTATATGAAAATATGACTAAAACTAAATGGAATTTTATTCAACAGACTATGACTAAAACTGAATCAAAATGTGTTGTCAAAATCATGTGTGGTACAGCTGTGAAAACGGTCTTACCTCTTTTACGGCCGACAGGTGGTACTGCGGTTGAACGCGATGACCCTGCTTCCTCCAAATCCATCATGTCTGAAATCAAAGTAAAACATCAAATAGTTTGGTAAATACGATGTACAATGATCTTCACTGCCAGCATGTGGTGGTGCATTACTTTGTGGAACTTAGAATGAATGACATTTATCATTGCAGAGTGGGGTTTTAGCCATTTTGTATTACTGTGGTAAATCTGAATGCAAATAAGTACAACATGGCACAACATATCATTGTGTGTGTGACATTACTGGCAGAAATAACATTGTACTGTAATGGTCATTTAGAATGGAACCAAATGGACCCGTTATGAAGAAAATGCCATCTATAAAAACCAACAGTCAACAGAAAATGTTTGAAACAAAATGTGTTGTCAAAATCATGTTGTGTGGTACCAGCTGTGAAAACGGTCTTACCTCTTTCACGGCCGACAGGTGGTACTGCGGTTGAACGCGATGGCCCTGCTTCCTCCAAATCCATCATGTCTGAAATCAAAGTAAAACATCAAATAGTTTGGTAAATACAATGTACAATGATCTTCACTGCCAGCATGTGGTGGTGCATTACTTTGTGGAACTTAGAATGAATGACATTTATCATTGCAGAGTGGGGTTTTAGCCATTTTGTATTACTGTGGTAAATCTGAATGCAAATAAGTACATCATGGCACAATATATCATTGTGTGTGTGTGACATTACTGGCAGAAATAACATTGTACTGTAATGGTCATTTAGAATGGAACCAAATGGACCCGTTATGAAGAAAATGCCATCTATAAAAACCAACGAACCAAGAAGTTAGACACTGATTTCACTGGTTCCATTTGTACACACAAGAGTTACATACCGAAAATGTTTGAAACAGACTCAAGTCTTACCTCTCCTACAACTAGCAGACTGTCTATGGTGAGATGACGACTCTGCACCATCCGACACATATTCGTCGTCTGAAAGTAAACAAGATCAAACACTGTTGATGTTGATGGACATAAGGTGACCTTAGTCCCCTTTGATGAATTTTATTATGATGGTGGGGGCCTCGGTGCACCTGGCCTCAACCCCAAAAACTAAAGCCATCAAAGGGATTTGAAAATCATTGTTGACATGTCCTCATGTCGACCCACAACAGCATCAAAACATTTGTTGTCATGACATGACCTCTTCCCTTTGAAGTATGCCTCCCCCCCAAAAAAAACTGATCTACAAAAATCTTTGTTGACAATACCTCATGTCGACCCATAACTGTATCAAAACATTTGTCATGAAATGACCTCTTCCCTTTGAAGTATGCCACCCCCCCCCCAAACCCCCCCCCCCCCCAGATCTACAAGTCAACAAATTCATAGGCTACATCGTCAACATAATCAAATAAATCACATGCATATAGATAGATACAGAATAAAATAAATACATATTTTATAACTGGCTGACCCAGAGTGCAATATCCTAGAAATCCACACCGGGCTACATTGTGTGTGTGTGTGTGTGTGTGCGGGATAGCGACGCTAAAAACGAGTCGTTTTTAGGCGAACATTCAATGATCATACCGGTGGTGGTCCCGAGGGAGTAGTTTAGGACATGGTCTCCAATAGGCATATTCGCCTAAAAACGAGTCGTTTTTAGGCGAACATTCAATGATCATACCGGTGGTGGTCCCGAGGGAGTAGTTTAGGACATGGTCTCCAATAGGCATATTCGCCTAAAAACGAGTCGTTTTTAGGCGAACATTCAATGATCATACCGGTGGTGGTCCCGAGGGAGTAGTTTAGGACATGGTCTCCAATAGGCATATTCGCCTAAAAACGAGTCGTTTTTAGGCGAACATTCAATGATCATACCGGTGGTGGTCCCGAGGGAGTAGTTTAGGACATGGTCTCCAATAGGCATATTCGCCTAAAAACGAGTCGTTTTTAGGCGAACATTCAATGATCATACCGGTGGTGGTCCCGAGGGAGTAGTTTAGGACATGGTCTCCAATAGGCATATTCGCCTAAAAACGAGTCGTTTTTAGGCGAACATTCAATGATCATACCGGTGGTGGTCCCGAGGGAGTAGTTTAGGACATGGTCTCCAATAGGCATATTCGCCTAAAAACGAGTCGTTTGGTACCATTTTATATGTCGATATAAGGTTGATAAGTAGTGCCCCACAGACTTTATACAAATATCAGGTACAAAAAATAGCCGATTTACAAGCTCCCAACGCGTCGCAGCGCGAGGCGTTGTGAGCTTGTAGATCTGCTATTTTCAGAGTGCAACCAAAAGGTAAAATATGATAAAAAAAATAATATATATATATATATATTCTTACCACTGGTAAACGGATCAAGACATCTTTTCCTTGGGCTTGGCTCCCAGCTGCCAGAGCAGTCCGAATCGGAGCTCTCTTCGCCGTCAGTAGTATCTGGGTCTGGGCGATACGACACGGTTCTCTGTCTGCCGCTACGACGCAACCCGTGCCCGGGATCGATGTCTGGTACCGGTGGGTTCGTGTCCTCAGGCTCAGCCTCAGATACCGCCACAGGTGGTGGGGGAGGTGGTAGGGGTGGAGGTGGTCGCCACGAGGGTTCTGTGGTCGTGAAGGCATAATTGTCTTTCACCGACAGAGATGGCTTCACGACCGCAGATCCCTCGGGTTCCGGTGGTGGCGGAGGTGGTCGCTTTGTAGCCCTCAGTGCCGGTGCCGGTCGCCGACGGCGCCGGGGGACGGTCGAAGACACCAATGTCTCCTCAGATCCCTCGGGGACAGTCTTCGCCTCCTCGGATCCCTCCGATGGCGGAGGTGGTCGCGACGAGGGTTCTGTGGTCGTGAAGGCATAAATGTCTTTCGCCGACAGAGATGGCTGCACGACCACAGATCCCTCGGGGATATTGGGAGCCTTCATCTCCGCCTTTATCTCCGCGGATCCCCCAGGTGGTGAAGGTGGTCGCGGGGGAGCGGTGAAAGACGCCACCGCCGACGGCTTCTCGTCCTCCATGGGTCGTGGTGGTTCCTCCACAGGTCGTGGTGATGGTGGTCCCGAGGGAGCCGTGAAGGACATGGTCTCCAAAATTGTTCGTTGGGTCGGGTCCCTCCGAAGCCGTTTGGCCTTGCATTTCTTTCCCACAGCCGGCATATTCGCCTAAAAACGAGCGACTCGTTTTAGTCCCTAAAAACGAGCGACTCGTTTTAGTCCCGACTCCCACCTATAACAAATGTACGCCTACTACTATACTATATAAATATATATATATATATAGGTATATATATGTATATATATATATATATCTTACTCTCTCCTCTCACACTTTCTCTCTCTCTCTCTCTCGATCGCTCCTCGTTCTCTGTCTGTCTCGCTCCTTCTTTGTCTCAGTCACCGTCTCTCGCTCTCTTTCTCTGTCTGTCTCTGCTGGTTGTTTGTTTAGAATGCCACAAGGAATGCGTCTCTGCACCCGGATTTGTAGTGTTTTGCTCAGATCACGTGACTTTTACGATCATGTGACTTTTCTTTTGTCGTAGAAGCTTAATATTAATACACAAGTTGTGGAATATTGCAATCTACCTTATACCAATGAAAAGACCTAAAAACGAGTTAACTCGATCTAGGCAATCAAGCGATGGATTCTAAAAACGAGTTAACTCGATCTAGGCAATCAATGTGTTAATGTGATTAATTATGCTGCTGACATGAGTGTATGTGTGTTGTAATTTTTGTAGTACAGGTGAAAGTACAGGTGAATTATTGTGTTTTTGACTGCAAGTCAGTTTACCTGCCCTGCTGGGGAGGAGAGGCTTTGTCTTTGTCTGTGCACAGGCGGACTTTCTCTCATAATCAGCCTATGAATACATAGAGGAGGAGCGACTAAAACCTTCGATGAAGTTGTGCTATAGAAAAAAACACAGGACTGTAGACACTCCCAGTGTGATAGAAATACACGTACGTTACGGCACAGTCACCCATTTGATATATGACTCCATTTAGTTTTGTGACGACAGAGAAAAGCTGGAGAACCAATGCATGCAGGTTAACGTAGGGTAACTGGTTTAATATAATGTACTAGAACAGTGGTTCTCAAAGTGGGTCCAGGGGTCCTTGATGGGGTTCCAGAGGGTCCCCAGCTAGATTATGAACAGTTTAATACTTTGGCTATTTGCAAATAGCCAATCTACAAGCTCACAATGTGTTGTGGTATGAGCTTGTAGATCGGCGATTTTCTAAACTTTTTTTTCAAGTACTAATTTTGAATAATTTTGACATTTTAAAACACAAATCCTCTCTTATGGGGGTCCCTGGCACAACATATTTTCAGATGACGGCCAAATACAAATCAATGTGGGTGTCCTTGACATGAAAATGAATGAAATGAAGAATGAAATGACGTAAAGGAGACTATAAATTAATACATTGCCTTGCCTATGTAATTTTAGGCACTTCTTGCACCTCCAAGACTTTCTAACTAGCCCAAGGAGCACTTTCTATGTATTACCCCTCCCTGACGCACACTCTTTCTCTCCATCTAGTACCCGCCTATACCCCCCTCTCTCTATGTTCTTCACTCACTCTAACTCCCTGCCCAACTCCATCCTTTCCGTCCCTCCCTCTCTCTCTCTCTCTCTCTCTCTCTCTCTCTCTCTCTCTCTCTCTCTCTCTCTCTCACAAATGATGTCACCACCACCAACTTTAGAAGACAGAGCAGAATATAATGCATAAATACCAGTCTAAGAGAACTTGAGTAAGCTGCTTTAAGTGACATAGGGTGTATGTCATTGTACACAATCGGCAGTTGACTGTAAATCACATGACCTCAGCAGGAAAAGTTGGCTGCGTGATACTAACTTGTTGTTGGGTTAAATTGCATTTAGGGATTAGGGATGATTTATTGCTTGACCACTTGCATTTGTGAATGAAGTATTTTCCAGATAAAATAAAGAGGTTCAGAAATAAAGTTTTCTACAATCAATATAATTGTATAATAAAAACAAATATCCCTGTTTTCTGAATGAATAGTTTAATGAGTCAATGGGGTTGTTATTTTATATCCATCCATTAAGTCACTTTTTGAGTGCTCATGGCATTCATGTTCTTCCGAATTGAAAAGAAGGTTTCTTAATTTAAAGTAAGGTGACCAAGTGTCCTGCTTTATGTGGGACTGCAGTGTTTTATCCCTTGTCCTGCATACCACATATTAACACTATGTCTCACATTTTGATTGGCTCTAGATTTCAAAAGTTTCAAAAAATGCGGGTCTGCTTTTCTCAAATCTGGCTTTTATCCAATGGCTGTGAAGCAGGGAAATATGTTATTACAGGACTGCGTTTGATGTCAATCAAACTACGCACACGTGTAAAGTGCAGGTTTTAACCTGTCACCTTCATTGCTGTCCACGTTATGTCCAATTGTGTTGTTTAGTGGCCCCTCAATACCCGATCTACAGGCTCACAATGCTTTGCTTGTAGGTCGGCTGTTTTCACTGCACAACACCAGCATACAATGTGTATAAATTAAGCATTTACGCCTAGGTAATGTTTGACAATTTTCGCCTAAACTGGCATGCCCTAAATAGGGTGTGTGTGTGTGTGTGTGTGTGTGTGTGTGTGTGTGTGTGTGTGTGTGTGTGTGTGTGTGTGTGTGTGTGTGTGTGTGTGTCCACCTTTCTATTTCACTCTTGCATGGCTCAAATGTTACACTGAACATGTGTTGCCTGTCTCAAGTTAAACTGTATTCAGTGTGTTGCTGTTCCTTTATACACATGGTGGTCTGCATTGTGTTCCCTGATTTATTTCCATAATTTAGCCGACAACATTTCTAGATCTTTTGGAGGATTTATTTTTTTGTCTTGAGTCTTTCTCAAAGTATAGAAAACCTTACTGTATAGTAACTAACAATTTACATGGCAATCTACAGTCTATTATAATATTACAACTATTTACAATGTTGTCATTCTGCAGATGCTGTTATCCAGAGTGATTTATAAAGTACAAGTGCACAGTAAGCAGCATGGATCCTAGTAAACCAAGACCAGTAAGCAGTATGGATCCTAGTCAACCAACACCAGTAAGCAGTGTGGATCCTAATCAACCAACACCAGTAAGCAGTGTGGATCCTAGAGAACTAAAAACAGTAAGCACCATGGATCCTAGTCAACCAACAACAGGGTAAGTGTTCAGGTCATCAAAGTGTTAAGAAAACAAGTCTGTGCTGCAAAGTCACTATTTTATTATTCTAGTATATTTGAGCTGGTGTACCAATAATTACTGCAGAATCTTAAAGCTGCAATATGTAACTTTCATAATCTAAGGATTCAAGACAGTACCCGCTCTATTCTGTGGCAGTTTTCTCCCCCTCTAAACCACGTTAAATCCGGATAATGGAGCTGCGCCGCCCCAATAGGTTATTCTAGCACCTGCTCTACCCGTCACCATTATGCCGACACCGTTATTTGCGCATGGAGGTGTGCCCGTGGGCGTGTTGTTGCTATATCCCCCACATTGCAATTCTACAGACACACATGGGTACGGGTTTCGGGGGGGGGATAGTGGAATCTAATACCACCCGCCGGTTCATAAAATCACCCGCCAAGTGCACACAGACACTACAATGGCTTTGTGCGTTGGACCATGAGCCGTGTTGCCAGCCTTGGCGAGAAATAAGTAACCGCAGTCCGCAGGTCTATGAAAACAAAAAGAAGCAACTATAAGGCCACATGAGCACTTCAAACTACTAACTAGAGCTTTCATATCCCCTAAATATTTCAGCCCGGCTCGACTAATAATTGACAAATTAGACCCAGCCCAGCCCGTCAGTCATTTTTCTAAAGAAGCCTTATTTCTCATTAAATCTTGGTAATTCGTTAAGAACAGGAGTCATTCTACCCTATTCCAACAGTCTATATTTTATTTAAAAAACAGCTTGGAGCAAATAGGGCTATATAAATATACACTGCCCCATAACCATTTTAAAAATGATTATGGTTATTCTATGAAATATATGTTTCATAGAATAACCGTAATCATTTTTGCAAATCACATCCAATGTTACCTTCTAATGCCCGCTGCCTGTGCTCTCATAGTGTCTCATTTGAAGAAATAATCCAACATTTACTTTGAGGTGAAAAAGACATGAAGAAAGCTCAATAGTCTGAAGATGTCATGTTATGGTTTAAACTTTAAAGGGGGCTGCTGCCGTCATGACAAGACTGATTGATTGATTTGACCTACTTTTGGTTGCGCTGCCCTGTTGATTAATTATTTGGCATCAGCTGTGTAAGAATAATTATTTGGCATCAGCTGTGTAAGAATATATAACTATTTTAAATGGCTTTCATATACTCTTGGGGATCTGACTAATATGACAAGTTGCTTATTGTGAACACAATAGCCTACGCTACAAATTAATTAATATGTGAATTTATTTGGATGTAAAAAAAACGTAGACCCGGCTCAGCCGGTGCCGACGGGCCGGGTCGGGTCCCGTTGGGTTTGGGCTAAAATCTTAAGCACTTAAATTTTTTATAAGATGATCGGATCATAGTGTGATTTTCATTTTGGCTGCTGTCTCATTAAACCCATGCTGCGGGTGAATATTATATTATAGCCTATATTATATATATTAGCCTGCTATATTATTATTATATTCCCCGCGTAAACGCTACGTTCTTGACCCCCCAAAATAACCATATTTGAACTGGGGACCCCCCCCATTTTGTTTGACTCGGTTCCACAGATAAATATTGTGAAAATAGCAGATCTACAAGCTCGCCAGGCGTTGGGTGCTCCATTGTGGTCTCGACCCACAGGTTGAGAACCACTGCATTAAAAGCTCCAAGCAAGTTACATGTCTAGTATGTTGTTGACCACGTAATGTAATGTTTTTGGTTTAGTGATAGGCTACTCCGTGGCGCGCGCGCGCCTCATTGTATGCTGTCCAAAATAACAGATCTGTAAGCTGTCGACACGACATGACGCAGCGCCGTTGATAGCTTGTATGTCTGTTATTTTGGGTAGGTAGGCGACGCACATACGCATCGCAGCAATGTGTCTGGGTTTGAGAGGCTTTGATTGATGTAAACTTAAAGTTTAGCTCTGTTCGGGATTACTGAACAAAGGTGGATGATGAAAGATAACGGGGACAATATGGATGTAAGTTAACTTTAACTGCGTCACTTCAGAGGAAACTATGGAGCAACTTCAGAGATGTTTACACACCCCTGGAATCCATTAGAATGGTGGAAATAGAACGATAACAGCCAACGTGAGTACATATAGGCTATAGACCTTTCCTAAAACTGTCCAATTTATTATACCCATGTGCTACTGTTTGTCTGTGTACCACGTAGGAGCGTTGTCGCAACATGTATTTGGATAAAATAAAATAAAAGAAGGAAAACAAGCCCAATGTGGCTTATAATAATCAGACCAGGCAACAGTGCAGACAGGTAGATAGGCTAGAGCATATATTGGATCGGGGATGACGGCTAGCGCAGTCTTCTCTTAAAGGCAATGGCTTCCCTATTCGCACGGGATTAGTATTATCTAGGGACCTCAGGTGATTTGTAATAATTACGGGGGGACGTCTGTTTTTTAATCCTGTGCGAATCGACCATGTCGGTGATTTGTAAAGTAATTATTACAGGCCAAATTACCTACCATATTTCAGCAAACACAGTGGTCCTATGATAATTTTAGTCCAGTGCGAATCGACATCTCTGTAATTTGGGGTGTAATTGACCTCTTTTTAAGTTTTTACCTTTTTTTAAAACAAGTTTTTAGTTTTCTCCGCATTTTCACGCTCTCTTTTCCGGTCGTGAACAATGGAGGCTACTTCTGATATTTTATTTTAGTGCAAATAGTAGCTCTGCCTATTAATAATAAAGTTACGGCCGATAATAGACACTTTCAAATCAATTAAATGACTCCTAAATAGCAAGTCAGGGGGTTCCTTAGCCCCATTACATGTAAAATATAATAAACCACTACTCGTGTAGATATATCAATAATTAATATTGTAACTCATACAAGACACTACACTCATCAAACTTTCTTTTTTTTCTCCTTTTTTTCTCCGTCGTGGCCCCTCTCATTGGCCGTGTGCCCCTCGAAAAATGACATGCCTTCACGGCCACAGTGGCCGTGGTGCCAGCAGCTGATTTCACAGTTTTTCCTCTGCGCGATTTTCCTGTCAATACGTTTTTTTTTTAGACACCAGTGACTGGTGACCAGTCCCTTTGGTTGAGCTGCGCTGCGCACCTACAACATGACCAGTCGTGGTAGGTAGGTTTGATTTTGAGCCTCGAATGAACCGTCGGAATCCCGCAACACAGTGTAATAAGACACAAAAGCATTACCGGGCCAAACAGGAGATAACTGTTGAACTAATAAATGGTAGTTTTGATTTCTAGCCTGAGAGCGAGAGAGGATTCCGTAGTCCTACAGACCGATGTGCCCCGATGTTTTTTTCAACAGCAAAATATAGATGGATACATCTGATAAAATACAGCGAAATCCCCAAATTATGAGTCTTAATATAAAGCAAGCAATAGAATAACTGCAAACAAATTATAAGTTTAGGCTATCAATATCATACAAAAGAGTGACCTCACCGCTCTGATGGACAAGAAATAAATAATCCTTTTGCAAAAAACTTCCATGTTCTGTTCGTTTGTCAACAATCTAAATAGGAAGTTTATTTCAGCAGCTAGAATGTGACAGTTTTAGTCCGTTTTTTGGTGCGCAGACTGCGCAGCACAGTCCTCGTTTAAGTGAATTGCTTTCACCTGTTGTACTGCTCTGTGGAGTGTGCGCAACAGGGCATATCTCCGCCAGGACAGGGTGACCTACCCAGGCCCATGAAATTCATATGCAGGCATAGTAGCCAATTAGAATGAAATATGATAAAACTGACTCATATACTGATAAAGAACCACATATTATCGCCATATATTATCGCTGTCGGGTGGAAATCTTGTATGTTCCTTTTTTTTTTATTATTATTTAAAAACAATTTAAAATCGTGAAAATAGCCAATCTACAAGCTGTAAGTATTCATAATTAAGAAATACTATATTTTAAAGAGTGAAAAATCAACTTAAGTCATTATTAGTGCAAGTTCAATCACATTTCATTTGAATGAAAATAACTTGTGGGGGAAATACATAAAATCTCTAATCTGTGAATCTAATGTGAATGTGATTAATGTGACCCCGACTTCAGTCAGTGAAGTCCAGGGCTGAATGTGACATATGTCTCAATATGTCACATTCAGCCCTATATATAACTAAATATTGGTCATTTGCCAACACATTATTTTGTGAAATAAATGGGTTATATTTTTATAATGGGTGTGCTGAAACCAGCGCACCCCGAAAAAACAGGGTGAGAATTGATTGCATGAAACAATCACCTGTGCATGAGTGCATCCAGTCTCAATGTTGGTAAACAAATAATTGGTCTATACTCACCTTTACGCACGGTGGATTTACTTGGATTATGCGATATAATAGCCTGTGCGTTCATCCTATTCTTTATTATGGTGAACGAATTGATGCTATTATTATAATACTAATAATTATTATTATCGTTTTGTCCTTGTTGGTGTACAGTTGGTTCTGGCTGCAATGGATACAGTAGCTGTCGGGCCGGGCGCACAACGGCGCAGAATGGCAACATTCAGATCAGGCTCTCTCTCTCTCTGCTAATTCTCAACGAAAATCTGTGATTCTAATTTTCCTATGATCAGCAGAAGTGAGAGCAGGCGCGCTGGAAGTCCTTATTTTTGGGGGTTTTCTGTGTTTTTCCCCACACAAAAAGGCAGAAAGACGCAAGTACAAACACCAGGTTGAAGTTCATCCATGACCATAACAGACCGCTATGATCCATGGCTGGCGTTTGTTTTCATTCTTATGGGACCAGAGACCGTATGGCTCATTTGCATATCCACGTGAATATATTACGCGTATGCAAATTAGCCATGCGACAACAACTGCAAACAACTGCACACTGAAGAGAAAAGATTGATGATATATGAAATATTTTATTCCCAAAAGTTAAATACATTATTGTTTTAATCTGTCTTTTTTTTATTTTATTTCGCCATTTTTATTAAGTAGAAAACCTGGACTGGATCCGCGGATCCGGATCCAGATCTTCAAATAGTAAAATTAACAGGAAATTGACATTTTTATTAAAAAAACAAACAGTGCTGGGTTTGGTGATGCTCTATATTGCCTGAATCAGCTATGTTTGGGTTCATTTATGTGCTAAAAGAGTGACTTTGAGAGCTGTTTTACCGTACAATGTAAGTCAATGAGGAGCATATTTTGAATTAACAATTTCTAATCAATGGAGCAATTATTTTTTATTTCGTGCCCACCTTTGGGGTTACATCATGGCAAGGTAACTACACAACCCAAACCTCTACCAAAATGGTCTTACCCTTTAACCCTTGCATTGTGTTAGAAACCTGCATCCACTTGTGGTGTTAGCGGGTCAAATTTGACCCGTGATTTAACTCAGCCCAAAATACTCAAAGAATAATTTTTTTCATTAATTTTTTTCTCCCACCTTATAGCTGACTTATGCATTCATATCCATGTAAACACTTTTTTAAATATTATGTAGGGTTAGGGTTTCATCTTTCAATATATATAAAGGTAAAAATGCACTCATTACATTTCCTATAATGAAGACAATGGATAATGATGTTATCTAGCTATAATATAATAATTAAGAATATAATTAGAACACACTTCCAAATATATATATATATATATATTTATATACTTTTTTTAGTTTTTTAACTTAAAAAAATTTTATTATTAAAAATAGTGACACTTGTGGTGTTAGCGGGTCAAAATTGACCCGTATACCATAGAAGGAAAAAAGTCATTTATTTTTCATAAACTCAAACTTTATTTTACTTCTGATAGCAAATGCTAATTGAGGACAAGTCTCTCTCACTTTCAAACATCTAAACATTGAATATTGACAATTTGGGGGGAATTGAGCCACACGTCTCTGCCGGGTCAAATTTGACCCGCTAACACCACAAGTGTCACTTTTTTTTAAGACCATCAGTATGAACTAAAATGGTGGTAATTAATTTTGTTGCGTTAAAATAGCTGTCTCTGAGGATATCATGAAGCCTTGTTCCAATAAATATATATGTAAAGGGTACTTTTTACCTATTTAAACTTTTAAACTTGGAAATGGGTCAAAAATGACCCTAACACAATGGAAGGGTTAATGTGTTATGATTATGGTTATAATGCATTATGAGCATTAATTAGTTCTTATATCTATAATTATACAGTGTTATAAGCAGATTATAACACATTATGTATGTTTATTGTGCATCATAGACATGGGGTGCATCTTATAACACTCTTGCACTCTTAAATGGTAATAATCAATGTATTGTATTATTTTTATTAGATACTGTATGTGTGTTGGGTGGGAATCACATCCTGCCAAAAACTAGTCTACCACCGCTGGCCAGTAGCATGTGTCAAATAAATAGATGTAGTTGAATACATATTTCGCTACACTTCTAATAGCCTACATGACTTTATGCTATTTAATGGTAATATGTAAGAAATATGTATTCACTCACATTTATCTATTTGACACATGCCACAGGCCTATATATCAAATAGGCATTTATTTAGCCATGTGTTTCTCAAATGTGTAGGATACCACTATAGAGGTGCGACAGGCATGAGAGGAAGTAACATTGGAAATTTTAGCTTAGCCTAAATACCCATTTGTCCCAACTATATTCCCTCATATAATATGAGTGAATATATTGATCAACAATATAGGCCTGTGCCTGACTGGCCTATTAGTCTGGCAGCCCCTGAGGTGGGGTTGGGAAATGTGACTACTGCATATATATATATATAATGTATATATATATATATATATATATATATATATATATATATATATATATATATATATATATATATATATATATATAATTGGTCCAAAATATTGTCTATTCATGAAACCACCTGCTGACCAGCTGTCAGCAAAAACATGTTTATAGGTGGGAATATGTGACCATTCCTCTCTATTACAAAAATAGACAAATTGGACCCAGAAATGTTGTTTTTCTATTTAATTTTAATATTGAAATGTAATCTATAGGCCTATTGTATGAAAATAAACTTTGTTGCTAAGAGTTGAGTGTTGAACAAACAGCACAATGTCATAAATGAGTGTCCTATAGTCTCACTCTGCAGACGCACTGAGGCGCGCCCACAGCCGTAGCGTCAGATATTAGCCGATGTTTGCTTTCTAAGCTTGATCTAGCATTTGATTGCCTTTCAATAAAACCATATTTGATAGACATAGGTATCACCTACATGTTACTGATTATAGGGAATGTTATATTATTGTAATCCGTTGTTTATTTCCTGAGCAATGGAATTATGTTGCGGCGAAAACTCTTTCTGAGACGCTTGGACACTATACCGATGTTGGCTCCATAAGCTGTAGCCTTTGATTTCCTTTGAATAAGCGCTCAAGTTAATAAGACGTGGCCACGCCATAGTATGACGTTAGCACGACATAAAAAAAATATTCCGTAGTACGTCCGTAGGGGCTCTGTATGCGCCACCGCAAAGTTATGACGTAGCCTACATGCAGGTCTCAGCCTCTCAAACGAAGCAAAACTGAGCACATTTCAATCTGTAAGGCCAAATCTCATTTGAAAAAAATATAAATAGTATATGAAAGCCATTTAAAATGTTTACTATTAGAATCTTACACAGGTGCTCCCAAATCATTAATTACACAGGCCAGTGCGCTGCGCAAAAGTAGGTCAAATCAATGCTGTCACTCCAGTGTCAGAGCTTGTCAGAAGCACATAAACTGTCTTCATGAGCTGCAATATTAAACTTTATCCAGTTAGATTCATACAACCTGTATCAAATACCCATTAAAACAATGGGGGAATTATGGTGCTATGCAATCCATTTACCATCTATTAAACTGCAGATAAGTCTGAACATTTCTAGAAAGAAAGACCGCTGACTGCTCTGTCTGTAGCCTAATAAGACAGCTGCTGATCAATTTAATTCAGACAACATTAAAGGGATATTTCACTTTCAAAAAAACTTTTGGTCATTTTATCGTCTACTCAGGCCTTTGTGAGCCCCCCAGACAGTTTTTAAGTTGCTCGATTCAGCATTTAGAAATGTGATATTCATTTTATCAGACACGCCCCCTTCCTATACAAACCCATTGTAACTTCAAACTCCATTTTAACCATGTTAGATTCATCAAAAACACATGTCCTTGGTTCTGGTGACTCACCCTGCCCCCCTAATACGCGAGGGGGCTGTGTTTTTTCAATAAATCTTTTCATTTATTTTAAATGTATTTTTTTGAAAATTGAAAAAATTGAGTCACTAGAACCAACGAGGGGTATTTTCGACGAATCCAACATGGTTAAAATGGAGTTTGAAGTTACAATGGGTTTGTATAGGAAGGGGGCGTGTCTGATAAAATGAATATCAAATATATAAATACTGAATCGAGCAACTTAAAAACTGTCTGGGGGGCTCACAAAGGCCTGAGTAGATGATAAAATGACCAAACGTTTTTTTGAAAGTGAAATATCCCTTTAAATAGCACATAGGCCTGCCCTACCTCACTCATCATCATCAGGACTTTTTTTGTGTTATCCTTTTAGCTCAAATGTCTGACTGTACTACCTCGTGCTGTTTACATTTCTGTCTAAGTAGTCTATTCAATCAATCTACATGAACATTAGCCCCGTTTGGAACCTCACCCTCCACCATAGCTCCGATGGCGGAGGGAGAGGTTCCGATCGGAGTTATATGAACATAATGGTCATCCAACCTACAGTAGACCTAGCTCTGGTCCATAGCGTTAGGAGTTCTCCTTAATGCTATGGGACTTGTAGCCTTTGCGCCGTGCCACAGGCTGCGCAGCCTCTAGTCTTTAGTAAAAAATAAAAAATACAATTTTGCTACTCACCAAAACAAAGATGGTTTTATGGAGTTGAAAACCTACTCTACTTAGTGGGAATACTCTGAGCCCCCCACCTCACCTCACCTCACCTAAAATACACTTTTTGGCCAGAAAAGAAAATATTCCACCGGAACGAAAATCTGGTTAATAGAAAAATTCCAATGACCAGCTCTGTAGGGGGTGCAGTGGAGTAACCAAAACATTTTTTTCCTTCTGGTGAAATATTTTCTTTTCTGGCCAAAAAGTGTATTTTAGATGTGAGGTGGGGGCTCAGAGTGTTCCCACTAAGTAGAGTAGGCTTTCAGCATTTGTAAACCGTCTTTGTTTTGGTCAGTAGCGAAAGTGTATTTTTATTTTTTATTAAAGACGAGAGGTTGCGCAGCCTGCGCTACCGCGGGTGCGAGGGGAAAGGATCGAAAGTAGCCTACCATAGCCTTAAGGAGAACTCCTTCTAACTCTATGGACCACAGTTATGGACATCCATAAACCACAGTAGACCAAAAAAGTCTCACAGACACGCTGATGGTGATTGAGTTGCGCTTCATGATTTAAGTTCATGTTAGCCTTTTTACAAAATAATTCAGAATTTGGCATTGATTATTATTAGGCAGTGCGTTTGGCGTGTGTCTATCGTGAGAGAGAGTGAGTGAGTGAGTGAGTGTGTGTGTTGCTGCCCTGGTGCTGCCTGAAATGCGTGCCTCTGCGACATTGATCATTCGTTTAATTGGCTTGTTGGACTCTCAATCAGAATCAGAATAATCAGAGTGAATAAATACTTTAATATTAAATAAATACTGTTAATGTAAACGTTAACTCAGAGAGTCTACAAATGAATGGTCTTTTCTGTTATAAGGATCATGGATAATGTCCGTAATTTCAAGTAAAACACAGACTTTGCTTATCCAGTGCGAATGCGCCAAAAAAAACACAGACGTCAGGGGGTAATTTCTGAATTATCAGAGGTCCCTAGATAATACTAATCCTGTGTGAATAGGGCTTTGTCATGAAATATGAGTAATGATAATTAATTTAACATGTTGTATGTCCAATTTTAATAAACATGACTGGTTTGAGGAGGTCAATACATAAATCAAAGTGACTATAATATTGAGCATTACAATCATGGACACGCTCATCGACATTAGCAATTTTCCAAAAGAAAACAAACACCAGTGTATTCCCACACACATACCATGAGGAAAAATGCTCTCAAAACTTTGTTTTTACAAGTAAGCAATACAATAACATTTGTGCAATTAATTGGGAGAATTAATCCACAACATTGCAAGTCTCTTGTAACACAAATTAACACATATTGTAAACAACAGCAAAATATTTAATGTAGAATAAAATGAAAGGCCATGGGATCACCAAAAATATTGTAAATGAAACAAACAAATGAATTTTCCCCCTTGGTTATCATCCTGTCAGGGTTCAGCAGAGACCAGAGTCTCCTGTACTCAGCTGTGTCTCCATGAAGAGTGACAAGTCCAAGGATGGACAGATTGACTTCAAAGATGGACACCAATCTACTGATCAGAGGTGTTGGGATGATTATTTAATTTCCAAATTATTTCAAGAAATATCCAGTTAACCAAACAAAATTATGACCAGATGTAAAATATCATGAAAATACCACCAGACATACAGACAGTAGAATATCTGACAGACAGTAGAATATCTGAAATGTAAGTTATGATGGGAATTCATTTAACAACATACTGTACATTTACGGTGGTCTATTTTAAATATGACTTAGATGTCCCCTAGCCTGGTAAACCCTCCCTCCGGAAATCTAATTTCTATTTGATTCCTGGAGTGAGTCTGGCATGAACCGCCTCTCTGCAATATTGGCTGTATATGCCAAACGACCGCGCCTATCAGCGTCGTCGCACATCGTTCTGTGATTGACAGCGACAGTTGGCCAATCAGGTGGCGAGTTCGAGTGAGCCCAAAACACGAACGGCAGCCATCTTTTTCTGTGGGCAGTTTTCTCCGCTATTTTTTTACTTCAAAAAGCTCTCTAACTTCTATTTTGAGGCACGGAATTTACTTATAAGATATCGTTTGGATAGAATGTAGTTGTTTAACTTCATATATGTGGTCAATTAATCATGACAAAGCCTATTTAAAAAAAAAAAATTAGAGAACCGGTAGGGGCGGGCAGTGACACCATTGTACCCGAAAAAGGCAACCCATTTTGGGTATGGCTGTCTCAAAAGTCCCGTCGCGTCACATTAAGACTGGTGAACTGCTGATTGGCTGAAGGGGAAAAATTATCATTGGCTGAAGGGGTTGTCAGTCAACGGTATTACTCCCGCCCAACTCCAGCACAGCCAATATTGCAGACAGGCGGATCAGGCCAGACTCACTCCTGAAATGAAATGGAATTGAGATTTCCGGAGGGAGGGTTTACCAGGCTAGATGTCCCCCAACTGTGACTAGTTAACCAATAAATATGTTTAATCTTGGTTATCATCCTGTCAGGGTTCATCAGCAGAGAGCAGAGTGTCCTGTACCCAGCTGTGTCTCCATAAAGAGTGACAAGTCCAGGGATGGACTGATTAACTTCAAAGATGGACACCACTCTACTGATCAGAGGTCAGAATGTAAAACTCACAGAAAACAACATACAGTAGATAGACAGACAACTGGATTGTGATCCTCTCTACCAAGTGTGGTATAATTACAGCCTTTATGGTTTCCGAGAGATAAATACTTGAATGGAAGTTGTCACTTTGTTCCATTATGTCAATGGGCAAATTGTATTCACTAATAAATTAATATGAATTAAAGTATGAAACATATCGCTCAGCAAAACACAAGCCATTCCCGATGAAGCTGGTCGATTTGTAATAAGACTAGTCTGTGTGCAGCCAAAACTGTGGGAGGAGTACCGTGCCAAAGTTTTGAGGTTATTCTATAATAAACTTGCACAAGATCAATAGTGTTGGTTGCCTATTATAGGCAACCACACCAAACACCTTGTATCCCTGGTCACAAGTTAACTTGACCAATCAGGGAAGAATCTACTAACTAGACACAGGTGGCATCCATCACACCTCAATTAGACATAACCTGCCAAGCCTATTAAGTTGTAGCGCATAACCATAACCATGTGTACAATACAAACAGAATATATCGATCCTATTAGTCCATGAGCCGGACAAGATTTCATTATCGAAAGAGTGGGCAAAACCATACCTATATTAAATTGTTTATAGGGTCAATATAAGTAAATAAATATATGATAACCTTTCCACAGGAGCAGCTTTTTCATATTTATCACACATTTAGTTATTTTCCCCATACATACATGACAGGTGAAAAAATGTCAAAATTAAAAAAATAGTTATCATAATTAAACTTCCCCAGTTGATTACTTACATGAAGACAATGATTTATCGTATTACAAGTTTTCTGAAATTGTATATTTAA